>NW_026908059.1:0-112554 GCF_033978785.1 Entelurus aequoreus | reverse complement strand
TCGAGAAAAGGAAAAAGAGGGATTTTTAGCCTCTCTCGATTTTGTACTTAGAAAAAATACAAATTTATTTTTTTTTTTTTCCGTTTTTTTTCTAAGTGTCTGATCGAGAAAAGGAAAAAGAGGTGATTTTTAGCCTCTCTCGATTTTGTACTAAGAGAAAATCCAATTTTTTTTTTTTTTTTTCCGTTTTTTTTCTAAGTGTCTGATCGAGAGAAGGAAAAAGAGGTGATTTTTAGCCTCTCTCGATTTTGTACTTAGAAAAAATCCAAATTTTTTTTTTTTTTTTTCCGTTTTTTTTCTAAGTGTTTGATCGAGAGAAGGAAAAAGAGGTGATTTTTAGCCACTCTCGATTTTGTACTTAGAAAAAATCCAAATTTTTTTTTTTTTTTTTTCCGTTTTTTTTCTAAGTGTCTGATCGAGAGAAGGAAAAAGAGGTGATTTTTAGCCTCTCTCGATTTTGTACTTAGAAAAAATCCAAATTTTTTTTTTTTTTTTTCCGTTTTTTTTCTAAGTGTCTGATCGAGAGAAGGAAAAAGAGGTGATTTTTAGCCACTCTCGATTTTGTACTTAGAAAAAATCCAATTTTTTTTTTTTTTTTTTTCCGTTTTTTTTCTAAGTGTCTGATCGAGAGAAGGAAAAAGAGGTGATTTTTTAGCCTCTCTCGATTTTGTAATTAGAAAAAATCCAAATTTTTTTTTTTTTTTTTCCGTTTTTTTTCTAAGTGTCTGATCGAGAGAAGGAAAAAGAGGTGATTTTTAGCCACTCTCGATTTTGTACTTAGAAAAAATCCAAATTTTTTTTTTTTTTTTTTTTCCGTTTTTTTTCTAAGTGTCTGATCGAGAGAAGGAAAAAGAGGTGATTTTTAGCCTCTCTCGATTTTGTACTTAGAAAAAATCCAATTTTTTTTTTTTTTTTTTGTTTTTTTTCTAAGTGTCTGATCGAGAGAAGGAAAAAGAGGTGATTTTTAGCCACTCTCGATTTTGTACTTAGAAAAAATCCAAATTTTTTTTTTTTTTTTTTCCGTTTTTTTTCTAAGTGTCTGATCGAGAGAAGGAAAAAGAGGTGATTTTTAGCCTCTCTCGATTTTGTACTTAGAAAAAATCCAATTTTTTTTTTTTTTTTTTCATTTTTTTTTCTAAGTGTCTGATCGAGAGAAGGAAAAAGAGGTGATTTTTAGCCACTCTCGATTTTGTACTTCGAAAAAATCCAAATTTTTTTTTTTTTTTTTTTCCGTTTTTTTTCTAAGTGTCTGATCGAGAGAAGGAAAAAGAGGTGATTTTTAGCCTCTCTCGATTTTGTACTTAGAAAAAATCCAATTTTTTTTTTTTTTTTTTCATTTTTTTTTCTAAGTGTCTGATCGAGAGAAGGAAAAAGAGGTGATTTTTAGCCTCTCTCGATTTTGTACTTAGAAAAAATCCAATTTTTTTTTTTTTTTTTTCATTTTTTTTTCTAAGTGTCTGATCGAGAAAAGGAAAAAGAGGTGATTTTTAGCCTCTCTCGATTTTGTACTTAGAAAAAATCCAAATTTATTTTTTTTTTTTTTCCGTTTTTTTTCTAAGTGTCTGATCGAGAAAAGGAAAAAGAGGTGATTTTTAGCCTCTCTCGATTTTGTACTAAGAAAAAATCAAAATTTTTTTTTTTTTTTTTTCCGTTTTTTTTCTAAGTGTCTGATCGAGAGAAGGAAAAAGAGGTGATTTTTATACACTCTCGATTTTGTACTTAGAAAAAATCCAAATTTTTTTTTTTTTTTTTTCCGTTTTTTTTCTAAGTGTCTGATCGAGAGAAGGAAAAAGAGGTGATTTTTAGCCTCTCTCGATTTTGTACTTAGAAAAAATCCAAATTTTTTTTTTTTTTTTTTCCGTTTTTTTTCTAAGTGTCTGATCGAGAGAAGGAAAAAGAGGTGATTTTTAGCCACTCTCGATTTTGTACTTAGAAAAAATCCAATTTTTTTTTTTTTTTTTTCCGTTTTTTTTCTAAGTGTCTGATCGAGAGAAGGAAAAAGAGGTGATTTTTAGCCTCTCTCGATTTTGTACTTAGAAAAAATCCAATTTTTTTTTTTTTTTTTTCATTTTTTTTTCTAAGTGTCTGATCGAGAGAAGGAAAAAGAGGTGATTTTTAGCCACTCTCGATTTTGTACTTAGAAAAAATCCAAATTTTTTTTTTTTTTTTTTCCGTTTTTTTTCTAAGTGTCTGATCGAGAGAAGGAAAAAGAGGTGATTTTTAGCCACCCTCGATTTTGTACTTAGAAAAAATCCAAATTTTTTTTTTTTTTTTTTCCGTTTTTTTTCTAAGTGTCTGATCGAGAAAAGGAAAAAGAGGTGATTTTTAGCCTCTCTCGATTTTGTACTTAGAGAAAATCCAATTTTTTTTTTTTTTTTTCTTTTTTTTTTCTAAGTGTCTGATCGAGAAAAGGAAAAAGAGGTGATTTTTAGCCACTCTCGATTTTGTACTTAGAAAAAATCCAAATTTTTTTTTTTTTTTTTCCGTTTTTTTTCTAAGTGTCTGATCGAGAGAAGGAAAAAGAGGTGATTTTTAGCCACTCTCGATTTTGTACTTAGAAAAAATCCAAATTTTTTTTTTTTTTTTTTCCGTTTTTTTTCTAAGTGTCTGATCGAGAGAAGGAAAAAGAGGTGATTTTTAGCCTCTCTCGATTTTGTACTTAGAAAAAATCCAAATTTTTTTTTTTTTTTTTTCCGTTTTTTTTCTAAGTGTCTGATCGAGAGAAGGAAAAAGAGGTGATTTTTAGCCACTCTCGATTTTGTACTTAGAAAAAATCCAATTTTTTTTTTTTTTTTTTTCCGTTTTTTTTCTAAGTGTCTGATCGAGAGAAGGAAAAAGAGGTGATTTTTAGCCTCTCTCGATTTTGTACTTAGAAAAAATCCAAATTTTTTTTTTTTTTTTTTCCGTTTTTTTTCTAAGTGTTTGATCGAGAGAAGGAAAAAGAGGTGATTTTTAGCCACTCTCGATTTTGTACTTAGAAAAAATCCAAATTTTTTTTTTTTTTTTTCCGTTTTTTTTCTAAGTGTCTGATCGAGAGAAGGAAAAAGAGGTGATTTTTAGCCTCTCTCGATTTTGTACTTAGAAAAAATCCAAATTTTTTTTTTTTTTTTTTCCGTTTTTTTTCTAAGTGTCTGATCGAGAGAAGGAAAAAGAGGTGATTTTTAGCCACTCTCGATTTTGTACTTAGAAAAAATCCAATTTTTTTTTTTTTTTTTTTCCGTTTTTTTTCTAAGTGTCTGATCGAGAGAAGGAAAAAGAGGTGATTTTTAGCCTCTCTCGATTTTGTAATTAGAAAAAATCCAATTTTTTTTTTTTTTTTTCCGTTTTTTTTCTAAGTGTCTGATCGAGAGAAGGAAAAAGAGGTGATTTTTAGCCACTCTCGATTTTGTACTTAGAAAAAATCCAAATTTTTTTTTTTTTTTTTTCATTTTTTTTTCTAAGTGTCTGATCGAGAGAAGGAAAAAGAGGTGATTTTTAGCCACTCTCGATTTTGTACTTAGAAAAAATCCAAATTTTTTTTTTTTTTTTTTCCGTTTTTTTTCTAAGTGTCTGATCGAGAGAAGGAAAAAGAGGTGATTTTTAGCCACTCTCGATTTTGTACTTAGAAAAAATCCAAATTTTTTTTTTTTTTTTTTCCGTTTTTTTTCTAAGTGTCTGATCGAGAGAAGGAAAAAGAGGTGATTTTTAGCCTCTCTCGATTTTGTACTTAGAAAAAATCCAAATTTTTTTTTTTTTTTTTTTCCGTTTTTTTTCTAAGTGTCTGATCGAGAAAAGGAAAAAGAGGTGATTTTTAGCCTCTCTCGATTTTGTACTTAGAAAAAATCCAAATTTTTTTTTTTTTTTTTTTCCGTTTTTTTTCTAAGTGTCTGATCGAGAGAAGGAAAAAGAGGTGATTTTTAGCCACTCTCGATTTTGTACTTAGAAAAAATCCAAATTTTTTTTTTTTTTTTTTCCGTTTTTTTTCTAAGTGTCTGATCGAGAGAAGGAAAAAGAGGTGATTTTTAGCCTCTCTCGATTTTGTACTTAGAAAAAATCCAAATTTTTTTTTTTTTTTTTTCCGTTTTTTTTCTAAGTGTCTGATCGAGAGAAGGAAAAAGAGGTGATTTTTAGCCACTCTCGATTTTGTACTTAGAAAAAATCCAAATTTTTTTATTTTTTTTTTCCGTTTTTTTTCTAAGTGTCTGATCGAGAGAAGGAAAAAGAGGTGATTTTTAGCCTCTCTCGATTTTGTACTTAGAAAAAATCCAAATTTTTTTTTTTTTTTTTTCCGTTTTTTTTCTAAGTGTTTGATCGAGAGAAGGAAAAAGAGGTGATTTTTAGCCACTCTCGATTTTGTACTTAGAAAAAATCCAAATTTTTTTTTTTTTTTTTTCGGTTTTTTTTCTAAGTGTCTGATCGAGAGAAGGAAAAAGAGGTGATTTTTAGCCTCTCTCGATTTTGTACTTAGAAAAAATCCAATTTTTATTTTTATTTTTTTATTTTTTTTTCTAAGTGTCTGATCGAGAGAAGGAAAAAGAGGTGATTTTTAGCCACTCTCGATTTTGTACTTAGAAAAAATCCAATTTTTTTTTTTTTTTTTTTCCGTTTTTTTTCTAAGTGTCTGATCGAGAGAAGGAAAAAGAGGTGATTTTTAGCCACCCTCGATTTTGTACTTAGAAAAAATCCAAATTTTTTTTTTTTTTTTTTCCGTTTTTTTTCTAAGTGTCTGATCGAGAAAAGGAAAAAGAGGTGATTTTTAGCCTCTCTCGATTTTGTACTTAGAAAAAATCCAAATTTTTTTTTTTTTTTTTTCCGTTTTTTTTCTAAGTGTCAGATCGAGAGAAGGAAAAAGAGGTGATTTTTAGCCTCTCTCGATTTTGTACTTAGAAAAAATCCAATTTTTTTTTTTTTTTTTTCATTTTTTTTTCTAAGTGTCTGATCGAGAAAAGGAAAAAGAGGTGATTTTTAGCCTCTCTCGATTTTGTACTTAGAAAAAATCCAAATTTTTTTTTTTTTTTTTTCCGTTTTTTTTCTAAGTGTCTGTTCGAGAAAAGGAAAAAGAGGTGATTTTTAGCCTCTCTCGATTTTGTACTTACAAAAAATCCAAATTTTTTTTTTTTTTTTTCCGTTTTTTTTCTAAGTGTCTGATCGAGAGAAGGAAAAAGAGGTGATTTTTAGCCTCTCTCGATTTTGTACTTAGAAAAAATCCAATTTTTTTATTTTTTTTTTCATTTTTTTTTCTAAGTGTCTGATCGAGAGAAGGAAAAAGAGGTGATTTTTAGCCACTCTCGATTTTGTACTTAGAAAAAATCCCAATTTTTTTTTTTTTTTTTTCCGTTTTTTTTCTAAGTGTCTGATCGAGAGAAGGAAAAAGAGGTGATTTTTAGCCTCTCTCGATTTTGTACTTAGAAAAAATCCAAATTTTTTTTTTTTTTTTTTCCGTTTTTTTTCTAAGTGTTTGATCGAGAGAAGGAAAAAGAGGTGATTTTTAGCCACTCTCGATTTTGTACTTACAAAAAATCCAAATTTTTTTTTTTTTTTTTTCCGTTTTTTTTCTAAGTGTCTGATCGAGAGAAGGAAAAAGAGGTGATTTTTAGCCTCTCTCGATTTTGTACTTAGAAAAAATCCAATTTTTTTTTTTTTTTTTTCCGTTTTTTTTCTAAGTGTCTGATCGAGAGAAGGAAAAAGAGGTGATTTTTAGCCTCTCTCGATTTTGTACTTAGAAAAAATCCAATTTTTTTTTTTTTTTTTTCATTTTTTTTTCTAAGTTTCTGATCGAGAGAAGGAAAAAGAGGTGATTTTTAGCCACTCTCGATTTTGTACTTAGAAAAAATCCAAATTTTTTTTTTTTTTTTTTCCGTTTTTTTTCTAAGTGTCTTATCGAGAGAAGGAAAAAGAGGTGATTTTTAGCCACTCTCGATTTTGTACTTCGAAAAAATCCAAATTTTTTTTTTTTTTTTTTCCGTTTTTTTTCTAAGTGTCTGATCGAGAGAAGGAAAAAGAGGTGATTTTTAGCCTCTCTCGATTTTGTACTTAGAAAAAATCCAATTTTTTTTTTTTTTTTTCCGTTTTTTTTCTAAGTGTCTGATCGAGAGAAGGAAAAAGAGGTGATTTTTAGCCACTCTCGATTTTGTACTTAGAAAAAATCCAAATTTTTTTTTTTTTTTTTTCCGTTTTTTTTCTAAGTGTCTGATCGAGAGAAGGAAAAAGAGGTGATTTTTAGCCTCTCTCGATTTTGTACTTAGAAAAAATCCAATTTTTTTTTTTTTTTTTTAATTTTTTTTTCTAAGTGTCTGATCGAGAGAAGGAAAAAGAGGTGATTTTTAGCCACTCTCTCGATTTTGTACTTAGAAAAAATCCAAATTTTTTTTTTTTTTTTTTCCGTTTTTTTTCTAAGTGTCTGATCGAGAGAAGGAAAAAGAGGTGATTTTTAGCCACCCTCGATTTTGTACTTAGAAAAAATCCAATTTTTTTTTTTTTTTTTTCCGTTTTTTTTCTAAGTGTCTGATCGAGAAAAGGAAAAAGAGGTGATTTTTAGCCTCTCTCGATTTTGTACTTAGAAAAAAATCCAAATTTTTTTTTTTTTTTTCCGTTTTTTTTCTAAGTGTCTGATCGAGAGAAGGAAAAAGAGGTGATTTTTAGCCACTCTCGATTTTGTACTTAGAAAAAATCCAATTTTTTTTTTTTTTTTTTTCCGTTTTTTTTCTAAGTGTCTGATCGAGAGAAGGAAAAAGAGGTGATTTTTAGCCTCTCTCGATTTTGTACTTAGAAAAAATCCAATTTTTTTTTTTTTTTTTCATTTTTTTTTCTAAGTGTCTGATCGAGAAAAGGAAAAAGAGGTGATTTTTAGCCTCTCTCGATTTTGTACTTAGAAAAAATCCAAATTTTTTTTTTTTTTTTTTCCGTTTTTTTTCTAAGTGTCTGATCGAGAAAAGGAAAAAGAGGTGATTTTTAGCCTCTCTCGATTTTGTACTTAGAAAAAATCCAATTTTTTTTTTTTTTTTTTCCGTTTTTTTTTCTAAGTGTCTGATCGAGAGAAGGAAAAAGAGGTGATTTTTAGCCACTCTCGATTTTGTACTTAGAAAAAATCCAAATTTTATTTTTTTTTTTTTCCGTTTTTTTTCTAAGTGTCTGATCGAGAGAAGGAAAAAGAGGTGATTTTTAGCCACTCTCGATTTTGTACTTAGAAAAAATCCAAATTTTTTTTTTTTTTTTTTTCCGTTTTTTTTCTAAGTGTCTGATCGAGAGAAGGAAAAAGAGGTGATTTTTAGCCTCTCTCGATTTTGTACTTAGAAAAAGTCCAATTTTTTTTTTTTTTTTTCTTTTTTTTTTCTAAGTGTCTGATCGAGAGAAGGAAAAAGAGGTGATTTTTAGCCACTCTCGATTTTGTACTTAGAAAAAATCCAAATTTTTTTTTTTTTTTTTTCCGTTTTTTTTCTAAGTGTCTTATCGAGAGAAGGAAAAAGAGGTGATTTTTAGCCACTCTCGATTTTGTACTTCGAAAAAATCCAAATTTTTTTTTTTTTTTTTTTCCGTTTTTTTTCTAAGTGTCTGATCGAGAGAAGGAAAAAGAGGTGATTTTTAGCCTCTCTCGATTTTGTACTTAGAAAAAATCCAATTTTTTTTTTTTTTTTTTCATTTTTTTTTCTAAGTGTCTGATCGAGAAAAGGAAAAAAAGGTGATTTTTAGCCTCTCTCGATTTTGTACTTAGAAAAAATCCAAATTTATTTTTTTTTTTTTTCCGTTTTTTTTCTAAGTGTCTGATCGAGAAAAGGAAAAAGAGGTGATTTTTAGCCTCTCTCGATTTTGTACTAAGAAAAAATCCAAATTTTTTTTTTTTTTTTTTCCGTTTTTTTTCTAAGTGTCTGATCGAGAGAAGGAAAAAGAGGTGATTTTTATACACTCTCGATTTTGTACTTAGAAAAAATCCAAATTTTTTTTTTTTTTTTTCCGTTTTTTTTCTAAGTGTCTGATCGAGAGAAGGAAAAAGAGGTGATTTTTAGCCTCTCTCGATTTTGTACTTAGAAAAAATCCAAATTTTTTTTTTTTTTTTTTCCGTTTTTTTTCTAAGTGTCTGATCGAGAGAAGGAAAAAGAGGTGATTTTTAGCCACTCTCGATTTTGTACTTAGAAAAAATCCAATTTTTTTTTTTTTTTTTTCCGTTTTTTTTCTAAGTGTCTGATCGAGAGAAGGAAAAAGAGGTGATTTTTAGCCTCTCTCGATTTTGTACTTAGAAAAAATCCAATTTTTTTTTTTTTTTTTTCATTTTTTTTTCTAAGTGTCTGATCGAGAGAAGGAAAAAGAGGTGATTTTTAGCCACTCTCGATTTTGTACTTAGAAAAAATCCAAATTTTTTTTTTTTTTTTTTCCGTTTTTTTTCTAAGTGTCTGATCGAGAGAAGGAAAAAGAGGTGATTTTTAGCCTCTCTCGATTTTGTACTTAGAAAAAATCCAAATTTTTTTTTTTTTTTTTTCCGTTTTTTTTCTAAGTGTTTGATCGAGAGAAGGAAAAAGAGGTGATTTTTAGCCACTCTCGATTTTGTACTTAGAAAAAATCCAAATTTTTTTTTTTTTTTTTTCGGTTTTTTTTCTAAGTGTCTGATCGAGAGAAGGAAAAAGAGGTGATTTTTAGCCTCTCTCGATTTTGTACTTAGAAAAAATCCAATTTTTATTTTTATTTTTTTATTTTTTTTTCTAAGTGTCTGATCGAGAGAAGGAAAAAGAGGTGATTTTTAGCCACTCTCGATTTTGTACTTAGAAAAAATCCAATTTTTTTTTTTTTTTTTTTCCGTTTTTTTTCTAAGTGTCTGATCGAGAGAAGGAAAAAGAGGTGATTTTTAGCCACCCTCGATTTTGTACTTAGAAAAAATCCAAATTTTTTTTTTTTTTTTTTCCGTTTTTTTTCTAAGTGTCTGATCGAGAAAAGGAAAAAGAGGTGATTTTTAGCCTCTCTCGATTTTGTACTTAGAAAAAATCCAAATTTTTTTTTTTTTTTTTTCCGTTTTTTTTCTAAGTGTCAGATCGAGAGAAGGAAAAAGAGGTGATTTTTAGCCTCTCTCGATTTTGTACTTAGAAAAAATCCAATTTTTTTTTTTTTTTTTTCATTTTTTTTTCTAAGTGTCTGATCGAGAAAAGGAAAAAGAGGTGATTTTTAGCCTCTCTCGATTTTGTACTTAGAAAAAATCCAAATTTTTTTTTTTTTTTTTTCCGTTTTTTTTCTAAGTGTCTGTTCGAGAAAAGGAAAAAGAGGTGATTTTTAGCCTCTCTCGATTTTGTACTTACAAAAAATCCAAATTTTTTTTTTTTTTTTTCCGTTTTTTTTCTAAGTGTCTGATCGAGAGAAGGAAAAAGAGGTGATTTTTAGCCTCTCTCGATTTTGTACTTAGAAAAAATCCAATTTTTTTATTTTTTTTTTCATTTTTTTTTCTAAGTGTCTGATCGAGAGAAGGAAAAAGAGGTGATTTTTAGCCACTCTCGATTTTGTACTTAGAAAAAATCCCAATTTTTTTTTTTTTTTTTTCCGTTTTTTTTCTAAGTGTCTGATCGAGAGAAGGAAAAAGAGGTGATTTTTAGCCTCTCTCGATTTTGTACTTAGAAAAAATCCAAATTTTTTTTTTTTTTTTTTCCGTTTTTTTTCTAAGTGTTTGATCGAGAGAAGGAAAAAGAGGTGATTTTTAGCCACTCTCGATTTTGTACTTACAAAAAATCCAAATTTTTTTTTTTTTTTTTTCCGTTTTTTTTCTAAGTGTCTGATCGAGAGAAGGAAAAAGAGGTGATTTTTAGCCTCTCTCGATTTTGTACTTAGAAAAAATCCAATTTTTTTTTTTTTTTTTTCCGTTTTTTTTCTAAGTGTCTGATCGAGAGAAGGAAAAAGAGGTGATTTTTAGCCTCTCTCGATTTTGTACTTAGAAAAAATCCAATTTTTTTTTTTTTTTTTTCATTTTTTTTTCTAAGTTTCTGATCGAGAGAAGGAAAAAGAGGTGATTTTTAGCCACTCTCGATTTTGTACTTAGAAAAAATCCAAATTTTTTTTTTTTTTTTTTCCGTTTTTTTTCTAAGTGTCTTATCGAGAGAAGGAAAAAGAGGTGATTTTTAGCCACTCTCGATTTTGTACTTCGAAAAAATCCAAATTTTTTTTTTTTTTTTTTCCGTTTTTTTTCTAAGTGTCTGATCGAGAGAAGGAAAAAGAGGTGATTTTTAGCCTCTCTCGATTTTGTACTTAGAAAAAATCCAATTTTTTTTTTTTTTTTTCCGTTTTTTTTCTAAGTGTCTGATCGAGAGAAGGAAAAAGAGGTGATTTTTAGCCACTCTCGATTTTGTACTTAGAAAAAATCCAAATTTTTTTTTTTTTTTTTTCCGTTTTTTTTCTAAGTGTCTGATCGAGAGAAGGAAAAAGAGGTGATTTTTAGCCTCTCTCGATTTTGTACTTAGAAAAAATCCAATTTTTTTTTTTTTTTTTTAATTTTTTTTTCTAAGTGTCTGATCGAGAGAAGGAAAAAGAGGTGATTTTTAGCCACTCTCTCGATTTTGTACTTAGAAAAAATCCAAATTTTTTTTTTTTTTTTTTCCGTTTTTTTTCTAAGTGTCTGATCGAGAGAAGGAAAAAGAGGTGATTTTTAGCCACCCTCGATTTTGTACTTAGAAAAAATCCAATTTTTTTTTTTTTTTTTTCCGTTTTTTTTCTAAGTGTCTGATCGAGAAAAGGAAAAAGAGGTGATTTTTAGCCTCTCTCGATTTTGTACTTAGAAAAAAATCCAAATTTTTTTTTTTTTTTTTCCGTTTTTTTTCTAAGTGTCTGATCGAGAGAAGGAAAAAGAGGTGATTTTTAGCCACTCTCGATTTTGTACTTAGAAAAAATCCAATTTTTTTTTTTTTTTTTTTCCGTTTTTTTTCTAAGTGTCTGATCGAGAGAAGGAAAAAGAGGTGATTTTTAGCCTCTCTCGATTTTGTACTTAGAAAAAATCCAATTTTTTTTTTTTTTTTTTCATTTTTTTTTCTAAGTGTCTGATCGAGAAAAGGAAAAAGAGGTGATTTTTAGCCTCTCTCGATTTTGTACTTAGAAAAAATCCAAATTTTTTTTTTTTTTTTTTCCGTTTTTTTTCTAAGTGTCTGATCGAGAAAAGGAAAAAGAGGTGATTTTTAGCCTCTCTCGATTTTGTACTTAGAAAAAATCCAATTTTTTTTTTTTTTTTTTCCGTTTTTTTTTCTAAGTGTCTGATCGAGAGAAGGAAAAAGAGGTGATTTTTAGCCACTCTCGATTTTGTACTTAGAAAAAATCCAAATTTTATTTTTTTTTTTTTCCGTTTTTTTTCTAAGTGTCTGATCGAGAGAAGGAAAAAGAGGTGATTTTTAGCCACTCTCGATTTTGTACTTAGAAAAAATCCAAATTTTTTTTTTTTTTTTTTTCCGTTTTTTTTCTAAGTGTCTGATCGAGAGAAGGAAAAAGAGGTGATTTTTAGCCTCTCTCGATTTTGTACTTAGAAAAAGTCCAATTTTTTTTTTTTTTTTTCTTTTTTTTTTCTAAGTGTCTGATCGAGAGAAGGAAAAAGAGGTGATTTTTAGCCACTCTCGATTTTGTACTTAGAAAAAATCCAAATTTTTTTTTTTTTTTTTTCCGTTTTTTTTCTAAGTGTCTTATCGAGAGAAGGAAAAAGAGGTGATTTTTAGCCACTCTCGATTTTGTACTTCGAAAAAATCCAAATTTTTTTTTTTTTTTTTTTCCGTTTTTTTTCTAAGTGTCTGATCGAGAGAAGGAAAAAGAGGTGATTTTTAGCCTCTCTCGATTTTGTACTTAGAAAAAATCCAATTTTTTTTTTTTTTTTTTCATTTTTTTTTCTAAGTGTCTGATCGAGAAAAGGAAAAAAAGGTGATTTTTAGCCTCTCTCGATTTTGTACTTAGAAAAAATCCAAATTTATTTTTTTTTTTTTTCCGTTTTTTTTCTAAGTGTCTGATCGAGAAAAGGAAAAAGAGGTGATTTTTAGCCTCTCTCGATTTTGTACTAAGAAAAAATCCAAATTTTTTTTTTTTTTTTTTCCGTTTTTTTTCTAAGTGTCTGATCGAGAGAAGGAAAAAGAGGTGATTTTTATACACTCTCGATTTTGTACTTAGAAAAAATCCAAATTTTTTTTTTTTTTTTTCCGTTTTTTTTCTAAGTGTCTGATCGAGAGAAGGAAAAAGAGGTGATTTTTAGCCTCTCTCGATTTTGTACTTAGAAAAAATCCAAATTTTTTTTTTTTTTTTTTCCGTTTTTTTTCTAAGTGTCTGATCGAGAGAAGGAAAAAGAGGTGATTTTTAGCCACTCTCGATTTTGTACTTAGAAAAAATCCAATTTTTTTTTTTTTTTTTTCCGTTTTTTTTCTAAGTGTCTGATCGAGAGAAGGAAAAAGAGGTGATTTTTAGCCTCTCTCGATTTTGTACTTAGAAAAAATCCAATTTTTTTTTTTTTTTTTTCATTTTTTTTTCTAAGTGTCTGATCGAGAGAAGGAAAAAGAGGTGATTTTTAGCCACTCTCGATTTTGTACTTAGAAAAAATCCAAATTTTTTTTTTTTTTTTTTCCGTTTTTTTTCTAAGTGTCTGATCGAGAGAAGGAAAAAGAGGTGATTTTTAGCCACCCTCGATTTTGTACTTAGAAAAAATCCAAATTTTTTTTTTTTTTTTTTCCGTTTTTTTTCTAAGTGTCTGATCGAGAAAAGGAAAAAGAGGTGATTTTTAGCCTCTCTCGATTTTGTACTTAGAAAAAATCCCAATTTTTTTTTTTTTTTTTCCGTTTTTTTTCTAAGTGTCTGATCGAGAGAAGGAAAAAGAGGTGATTTTTAGCCACTCTGGATTTTGTACTTAGAAAAAATCCAATTTTTTTTTTTTTTTTTTTGCGTTTTTTTTCTAAGTGTCTGATCGAGAGAAGGAAAAAGAGGTGATTTTTAGCCTCTCTCGATTTTGTACTTAGAAAAAATCCAATTTTTTTTTTTTTTTTTTCATTTTTTTTTCTTAGTGTCTGATCGAGAAAAGGAAAAAGAGGTGATTTTTAGCCTCTCTCGATTTTGTACTTAGAAAAAATCCAATTTTTTTTTTTTTTTTTTCCGTTTTTTTTCTAAGTGTCTGATCGAGAAAAGGAAAAAGAGGTGATTTTTAGCCACTCTCGATTTTGTACTTAGAAAAAATCCAAATTTTTTATTTTTTTTTTTCCGTTTTTTTTCTAAGTGTCTGATCGAGAGAAGGAAAAAGAGGTGATTTTTAGCCTCTCTCGATTTTGTACTTAGAAAAAATCCAATTTTTTTTTTTTTTTTTTCTTTTTTTTTTCTAAGTGTCTGATCGAGAGAAGGAAAAAGAGGTGATTTTTAGCCACTCTCGATTTTGTACTTAGAAAAAATCCAATTTTTTTTTTTTTTTTTTTCCGTTTTTTTTCTAAGTGTCTGATCGAGAGAAGGAAAAAGAGGTGATTTTTAGCCTCTTTCGATTTTGTACTTAGAAAAAATCCAATTTTTTATTTTTTTTTTTCATTTTTTTTTCTAAGTGTCTGATCGAGAGAAGGAAAAAGAGGTGATTTTTAGCCACTCTCGATTTTGTACTTAGAAAAAATCCAAATTTTATTTATTTTTTTTTCCGTTTTTTTTCTAAGTGTCTGATCGAGAGAAGGAAAAAGAGGTGATTTTTAGCCACTCTCGATTTTGTACTTAGAAAAAATCCAAATTTTTTTTTTTTTTTTTTCCGTTTTTTTTCTAAGTGTCTGATCGAGAGAAGGAAAAAGAGGTGATTTTTAGCCTCTCTCGATTTTGTACTTAGAAAAAATCCAAATTTTTATTTTATTTTTTTCCGTTTTTTTTCTAAGTGTCTGATCGAGAAAAGGAAAAAGAGGTGATTTTTAGCCTCTCTCGATTTTGTACTTAGAAAAAATCCAATTGTTTTTTTGTTTTTTTTTCCGTTTTTTTTCTAAGTGTCTGATCGAGAGAAGGAAAAAGAGGTGATTTTTAGCCACTCTCGATTTTGTACTTAGAAAAAATCCAAATTTTTTTTTTTTTTTTTTCCGTTTTTTTTCTAAGTGTCTGATCGAGAGAAGGAAAAAGAGGTGATTTTTAGCCTCTCTCGATTTTGTACTTAGAAAAAATCCAAATTTTTTTTTTTTTTTTTTCCGTTTTTTTTCTAAGTGTCTGATCGAGAGAAGGAAAAAGAGGTGATTTTTAGCCACTCTCGATTTTGTACTAAGAAAAAATCCAAATTTTTTTTTTTTTTTTTTCCGTTTTTTTTCTAAGTGTCTGATCGAGAGAAGGAAAAAGAGGTGATTTTTAGCCACTCTCGATTTTGTACTTAGAAAAAATCCAAATTTTTTTTTTTTTTTTTCCGTTTTTTTTCTAAGTGTCTGATCGAGAGAAGGAAAAAGAGGTGATTTTTAGCCTCTCTCGATTTTGTACTTAGAAAAAATCCAAATTTTTTTTTTTTTTTTTTCCGTTTTTTTTCTAAGTGTCTGATCGAGAGAAGGAAAAAGAGGTGATTTTTAGCCACTCTCGATTTTGTACTTAGAAAAAATCCAAATTTTTTTTTTTTTTTTTTCCGTTTTTTTTCTAAGTGTCTGATCGAGAGAAGGAAAAAGAGGTGATTTTTAGCCTCTCTCGATTTTGTACTTAGAAAAAATCCAAATTTTTTTTTTTTTTTTTTCCGTTTTTTTTCTAAGTGTTTGATCGAGAGAAGGAAAAAGAGGTGATTTTTAGCCACTCTCGATTTTGTACTTAGAAAAAATCCAAATTTTTTTTTTTTTTTTTTCATTTTTTTTTCTAAGTGTCTGATCGAGAGAAGGAAAAAGAGGTGATTTTTAGCCACTCTCGATTTTGTACTTAGAAAAAATCCAAATTTTTTTTTTTTTTTTTCATTTTTTTTTCTAAGTGTCTGATCGAGAAAAGGAAAAAGAGGTGATTTTTAGCCTCTCTCGATTTTGTACTTAGAAAAAATCCAAATTTTTTTTTTTTTTTTTTCCGTTTTTTTTCTAAGTGTCTGATCGAGAGAAGGAAAAAGAGGTGATTTTTAGCCACTCTCGATTTTGTACTTAGAAAAAATCCAAATTTTTTTTTTTTTTTTCCGTTTTTTTTCTAAGTGTCTGATCGAGAGAAGGAAAAAGAGGTGATTTTTAGCCTCTCTCGATTTTGTACTTAGAAAAAATCCAAATTTTTTTTTTTTTTTTTTCCGTTTTTTTTCTAAGTGTTTGATCGAGAGAAGGAAAAAGAGGTGATTTTTAGCCACTCTCGATTTTGTACTTAGAAAAAATCCAAATTTTTTTTTTTTTTTTTTCCGTTTTTTTTCTAAGTGTCTGATCGAGAGAAGGAAAAAGAGGTGATTTTTAGCCTCTCTCGATTTTGTACTTAGAAAAAATCCAATTTTTATTTTTTATTTTTTATTTTTTTTTCTAAGTGTCTGATCGAGAGAAGGAAAAAGAGGTGATTTTTAGCCACTCTCGATTTTGTACTAAGAAAAAATCCAATTTTTTTTTTTTTTTTTTTCCGTTTTTTTTCTAAGTGTCTGATCGAGAGAAGGAAAAAGAGGTGATTTTTAGCCACCCTCGATTTTGTACTTAGAAAAAATCCAATTTTTTTTTTTTTTTTCCGTTTTTTTTCTAAGTGTCTGATCGAGAGAAGGAAAAAGAGGTGATTTTTAGCCTCTCTCGATTTTGTACTTAGAAAAAATCCAAATTTTTTTTTTTTTTTTCCGTTTTTTTTCTAAGTGTCTGATCGAGAGAAGGAAAAAGAGGTGATTTTTAGCCTCTCTCGATTTTGTACTTAGAAAAAATCCAAATTTTTTTTTTTTTTTTTTCCGTTTTTTTTCTAAGTGTCTGTTCGAGAAAAGGAAAAAGAGGTGATTTTTAGCCTCTCTCGATTTTGTACTTAGAAAAAATCCAAATTTTTTTTTTTTTTTTTTCCGTTTTTTTTCTAAGTGTCTGATCGAGAGAAGGAAAAAGAGGTGATTTTTAGCCTCTCTCGATTTTGTACTTAGAAAAAATCCAATTTTTTTTTTTTTTTTTCTTTTTTTTTTCTAAGTGTCTGATCGAGAGAAGGAAAAAGAGGTGATTTTTAGCCACTCTCGATTTTGTACTTAGAAAAAATCCAAATTTTTTTTTTTTTTTTTTCCGTTTTTTTTCTAAGTGTCTGATCGAGAGAAGGAAAAAGAGGTGATTTTTAGCCACTCTCGATTTTGTACTTAGAAAAAATCCAATTTTTTTTTTTTTTTTTTTCCGTTTTTTTTCTAAGTGTCTGATCGAGAGAAGGAAAAAGAGGTGATTTTTAGCCTCTCTCGATTTTGTAATTAGAAAAAATCCAAATTTTTTTTTTTTTTTTTCCGTTTTTTTTCTAAGTGTCTGATCGAGAGAAGGAAAAAGAGGTGATTTTTAGCCACTCTCGATTTTGTACTTAGAAAAAATCCAAATTTTTTTTTTTTTTTTTTTCCGTTTTTTTTCTAAGTGTCTGATCGAGAGAAGGAAAAAGAGGTGATTTTTAGCCTCTCTCGATTTTGTACTTAGAAAAAATCCAATTTTTTTTTTTTTTTTTCATTTTTTTTTCTAAGTGTCTGATCGAGAGAAGGAAAAAGAGGTGATTTTTAGCCACTCTCGATTTTGTACTTAGAAAAAATCCAATTTTTTTTTTTTTTTTCCGTTTTTTTTCTAAGTGTCTTATCGAGAGAAGGAAAAAGAGGTGATTTTTAGCCACTCTCGATTTTGTACTTCGAAAAAATCCAAATTTTTTTTTTTTTTTTTTTCCGTTTTTTTTCTAAGTGTCTGATCGAGAGAAGGAAAAAGAGGTGATTTTTAGCCTCTCTCGATTTTGTACTTAGAAAAAATCCAATTTTTTTTTTTTTTTTTTCATTTTTTTTTCTAAGTGTCTGATCGAGAGAAGGAAAAAGAGGTGATTTTTAGCCTCTCTCGATTTTGTATTTAGAAAAAATCCAATTTTTTTTTTTTTTTTTTCATTTTTTTTTCTAAGTGTCTGATCGAGAAAAGGAAAAAGAGGTGATTTTTAGCCTCTCTCGATTTTGTACTTAGAAAAAATCCAAATTTTTTTTTTTTTTTTTTCCGTTTTTTTTCTAAGTGTCTGATCGAGAAAAGGAAAAAGAGGTGATTTTTAGCCTCTCTCGATTTTGTACTAAGAAAAAATCCAATTTTTTTTTTTTTTTTTTTCCGTTTTTTTTCTAAGTGTCTGATCGAGAGAAGGAAAAAGAGGTGATTTTTAGCCACTCTCGATTTTGTACTTAGAAAAAATCCAAATTTTTTTTTTTTTTTTTTCCGTTTTTTTTCTAAGTGTCTGATCGAGAGAAGGAAAAAGAGGTGATTTTTAGCCACTCTCGATTTTGTACTTAGAAAAAATCCAAATTTTTTTTTATTTTTTTTCCGTTTTTTTTCTAAGTGTCTGATCGAGAGAAGGAAAAAGAGGTGATTTTTAGCCTCTCTCGATTTTGTACTTAGAAAAAATCCAATTTTTTTTTTTTTTTTTCATTTTTTTTTCTAAGTGTCTGATCGAGAGAAGGAAAAAGAGGTGATTTTTAGCCACTCTCGATTTTGTACTTAGAAAAAATCCAAATTTTTTTTTTTTTTTTTTCCGTTTTTTTTCTAAGTGTCTGATCGAGAGAAGGAAAAAGAGGTGATTTTTAGCCACCCTCGATTTTGTACTTAGAAAAAATCCAAATTTTTTTTTTTTTTTTTCCGTTTTTTTTCTAAGTGTCTGATCGAGAAAAGGAAAAAGAGGTGATTTTTAGCCTCTCTCGATTTTGTACTTAGAAAAAATCCAAATTTTTTTTTTTTTTTTTTCCGTTTTTTTTCTAAGTGTCTGATCGAGAGAAGGAAAAAGAGGTGATTTTTAGCCACTCTGGATTTTGTACTTAGAAAAAATCCAATTTTTTTTTTTTTTTTTTTCCGTTTTTTTTCTAAGTGTCTGATCGAGAGAAGGAAAAAGAGGTGATTTTTAGCCTCTCTCGATTTTGTACTTAGAAAAAATCCAATTTTTTTTTTTTTTTTTTCATTTTTTTTTCTAAGTGTCTGATCGAGAAAAGGAAAAAGAGGTGATTTTTAGCCACTCTCGATTTTGTACTTAGAAAAAATCCAAATTTTTTATTTTTTTTTTCCCGTTTTTTTTCTAAGTGTCTGATCGAGAGAAGGAAAAAGAGGTGATTTTTAGCCTCTCTCGATTTTGTACTTAGAAAAAATCCAATTTTTTTTTTTTTTTTTCATTTTTTTTTCTAAGTGTCTGATCGAGAGAAGGAAAAAGAGGTGATTTTTAGCCACTCTCGATTTTGTACTTAGAAAAAATCCAATTTTTTTTTATTTTTTTTTCCGTTTTTTTTCTAAGTGTCTGATCGAGAGAAGGAAAAAGAGGTGATTTTTAGCCTCTCTTGATTTTGTACTTAGAAAAAATCCAATTTTTTTTTTTTTTTTTTCATTTTTTTTCCTAAGTGTCTGATCGAGAGAAGGAAAAAGAGGTGATTTTTAGCCACTCTCGATTTTGTACTTAGAAAAAATCCAAATTTTATTTTTTTTTTTTTCCGTTTTTTTTCTAAGTGTCTGATCGAGAGAAGGAAAAAGAGGTGATTTTTAGCCACTCTCGATTTTGTACTTAGAAAAAATCCAAATTTTTTTTTTTTTTTTTTCCGTTTTTTTTCTAAGTGTCTGATCGAGAGAAGGAAAAAGAGGTGATTTTTAGCCACTCTCGATTTTGTACTTAGAAAAAATCCAAATTTTATTTTTTTTTTTTTCCGTTTTTTTTCTAAGTGTCTGATCGAGAGAAGGAAAAAGAGGTGATTTTTAGCCACTCTCGATTTTGTACTTAGAAAAAATCCAAATTTTTTTTTTTTTTTTTTCCGTTTTTTTTCTAAGTGTCTGATCGAGAGAAGGAAAAAGAGGTGATTTTTAGCCTCTCTCGATTTTGTACTTAGAAAAAATCCAATTTTTTTTTTTTTTTTTTCATTTTTTTTTCTAAGTGTCTGATCGAGAAAAGGAAAAAGAGGTGATTTTTAGCCACTCTCGATTTTGTACTTAGAAAAAATCCAAATTTTTTATTTTTTTTTTTCCGTTTTTTTTCTAAGTGTCTGATCGAGAGAAGGAAAAAGAGGTGATTTTTAGCCTCTCTCGATTTTGTACTTAGAAAAAATCCAATTTTTTTTTTTTTTTTTTCATTTTTTTTTCTAAGTGTCTGATCGAGAGAAGGAAAAAGAGGTGATTTTTAGCCACTCTCGATTTTGTACTTAGAAAAAATCCAATTTTTTTTTTTTTTTTTTTCCGTTTTTTTTCTAAGTGTCTGATCGAGAGAAGGAAAAAGAGGTGATTTTTAGCCTCTCTTGATTTTGTACTTAGAAAAAATCCAATTTTTTTTTTTTTTTTTCATTTTTTTTTCTAAGTGTCTGATCGAGAGAAGGAAAAAGAGGTGATTTTTAGCCACTCTCGATTTTGTACTTAGAAAAAATCCAAATTTTATTTTTTTTTTTTCCGTTTTTTTTCTAAGTGTCTGATCGAGAGAAGGAAAACGAGGTGATTTTTAGCCACTCTCGATTTTGTACTTAGAAAAAATCCAAATTTTTTTTTTTTTTTTTTCCGTTTTTTTTCTAAGTGTCTGATCGAGAGAAGGAAAAAGAGGTGATTTTTAGCCTCTCTCGATTTTGTACTTAGAAAAAATCCAAATTTTTTTTTTTTTTTTTTCCGTTTTTTTTCTAAGTGTCTGATCGAGAAAAGGAAAAAGAGGTGATTTTTAGCCTCTCTCGATTTTGTACTTAGAAAAAATCCAAATTTTTTTTTTTTTTTTTTCCGTTTTTTTTCTAAGTGTCTGATCGAGAGAAGGAAAAAGAGGTGATTTTTAGCCACTCTCGATTTTGTACTTAGAAAAAATCCAAATTTTTTTTTTTTTTTTTTCCGTTTTTTTTCTAAGTGTCTGATCGAGAGAAGGAAAAAGAGGTGATTTTTAGCCTCTCTCGATTTTGTACTTAGAAAAAATCCAAATTTTTTTTTTTTTTTTTTCCGTTTTTTTTCTAAGTGTCTGATCGAGAGAAGGAAAAAGAGGTGATTTTTAGCCACTCTCGATTTTGTACTTAGAAAAAATCCAAATTTTTTTATTTTTTTTTTCCGTTTTTTTTCTAAGTGTCTGATCGAGAGAAGGAAAAAGAGGTGATTTTTAGCCTCTCTCGATTTTGTACTTAGAAAAAATCCAAATTTTTTTTTTTTTTTTTTCCGTTTTTTTTCTAAGTGTTTGATCGAGAGAAGGAAAAAGAGGTGATTTTTAGCCACTCTCGATTTTGTACTTAGAAAAAATCCAAATTTTTTTTTTTTTTTTTTCGGTTTTTTTTCTAAGTGTCTGATCGAGAGAAGGAAAAAGAGGTGATTTTTAGCCTCTCTCGATTTTGTACTTAGAAAAAATCCAATTTTTATTTTTATTTTTTTCCGTTTTTTTTCTAAGTGTCTGATCGAGAGAAGGAAAAAGAGGTGATTTTTAGCCTCTCTTGATTTTGTACTTAGAAAAAATCCAATTTTTTTTTTTTTTTTTTCATTTTTTTTTCTAAGTGTCTGATCGAGAGAAGGAAAAAGAGGTGATTTTTAGCCACTCTCGATTTTGTACTTAGAAAAAATCCAAATTTTATTTTTTTTTTTTCATTTTTTTTTCTAAGTGTCTGATCGAGAGAAGGAAAAAGAGGTGATTTTTAGCCACTCTCGATTTTGTACTTAGAAAAAATCCAAATTTTATTTTATTTTTTTCCGTTTTTTTTCTAAGTGTCTGATCGAGAGAAGGAAAAAGAGGTGATTTTTAGCCACTCTCGATTTTGTACTTAGAAAAAATCCAATTTTTTTTTTTTTTTTTTTCCGTTTTTTTTCTAAGTGTCTGATCGAGAGAAGGAAAAAGAGGTGATTTTTAGCCTCTCTCGATTTTGTACTTAGAAAAAATCCAAATTTTTTTTTTTTTTTTTTCCGTTTTTTTTCTAAGTGTCTGATCGAGAGAAGGAAAAAGAGGTGATTTTTAGCCTCTCTCGATTTTGTACTTAGAAAAAATCCAAATTTTTTTTTTTTTTTTTTCCGTTTTTTTTCTAAGTGTCTGATCGAGAGAAGGAAAAAGAGGTGATTTTTAGCCACTCTCGATTTTGTACTTAGAAAAAATCCAATTTTTTTTTTTTTTTTTTCCGTTTTTTTTCTAAGTGTCTGATCGAGAGAAGGAAAAAGAGGTGATTTTTAGCCTCTCTCGATTTTGTACTTAGAAAAAATCCAAATTTTTTTTTTTTTTTTTTCCGTTTTTTTTCTAAGTGTTTGATTGAGAGAAGGAAAAAGAGGTGATTTTTAGCCACTCTCGATTTTGTACTTAGAAAAAATCCAAATTTTTTTTTTTTTTTTTTCATTTTTTTTTCTAAGTGTCTGATCGAGAGAAGGAAAAAGAGGTGATTTTTAGCCACTCTCGATTTTGTACTTAGAAAAAATCCAAATTTTTTTTTTTTTTTTTTCCGTTTTTTTTCTAAGTGTCTGATCGAGAGAAGGAAAAAGAGGTGATTTTTAGCCTCTCTCGATTTTGTACTTAGAAAAAATCCAAATTTTTTTTTTTTTTTTTTCCGTTTTTTTTCTAAGTGTCTGATCGAGAGAAGGAAAAAGAGGTGATTTTTAGCCTCTCTCGATTTTGTACTTAGAAAAAATCCAATTTTTTTTTTTTTTTTTTTCCGTTTTTTTTCTAAGTGTCTGATCGAGAGAAGGAAAAAGAGGTGATTTTTAGCCACTCTCGATTTTGTACTTAGAAAAAATCCAATTTTTTTTTTTTTTTTTTTCCGTTTTTTTTCTAAGTGTCTGATCGAGAGAAGGAAAAAGAGGTGATTTTTAGCCTCTCTCGATTTTGTACTTAGAAAAAATCCAAATTTTTTTTTTTTTTTTTTCCGTTTTTTTTCTAAGTGTTTGATCGAGAGAAGGAAAAAGAGGTGATTTTTAGCCACTCTCGATTTTGTACTTAGAAAAAATCCAAATTTTTTTTTTTTTTTTTATCATTTTTTTTTCTAAGTGTCTGATCGAGAGAAGGAAAAAGAGGTGATTTTTAGCCACTCTCGATTTTGTACTTAGAAAAAATCCAAATTTTTTTTTTTTTTTTTTCATTTTTTTTTCTAAGTGTCTGATCGAGAAAAGGAAAAAGAGGTGATTTTTAGCCTCTCTCGATTTTGTACTTAGAAAAAATCCAAATTTTTTTTTTTTTTTTTTCCGTTTTTTTTCTAAGTGTCTGATCGAGAGAAGGAAAAAGAGGTGATTTTTAGCCACTCTCGATTTTGTACTTAGAAAAAATCCAAATTTTTTTTTTTTTTTTTTCCGTTTTTTTTCTAAGTGTTTGATCGAGAGAAGGAAAAAGAGGTGATTTTTAGCCACTCTCGATTTTGTACTTAGAAAAAATCCAAATTTTTTTTTTTTTTTTTTTCCGTTTTTTTTCTAAGTGTCTGATCGAGAGAAGGAAAAAGAGGTGATTTTTAGCCTCTCTCGATTTTGTACTTAGAAAAAATCCAATTTTTATTTTTTATTTTTTATTTTTTTTTCTAAGTGTCTGATCGAGAGAAGGAAAAAGAGGTGATTTTTAGCCACTCTCGATTTTGTACTAAGAAAAAATCCAATTTTTTTTTTTTTTTTTTTCCGTTTTTTTTGTAAGTGTCTGATCGAGAGAAGGAAAAAGAGGTGATTTTTAGCCACCCTCGATTTTGTACTTAGAAAAAATCCAAATTTTTTTTTTTTTTTTTTCCGTTTTTTTTCTAAGTGTCTGATCGAGAAAAGGAAAAAGAGGTGATTTTTAGCCTCTCTCGATTTTGTACTTAGAAAAAATCCAAATTTTTTTTTTTTTTTTTTCCGTTTTTTTTCTAAGTGTCTGATCGAGAGAAGGAAAAAGAGGTGATTTTTAGCCACTCTCGATTTTGTACTTAGAAAAAATCCAATTTTTTTTTTTTTTTTTTCCGTTTTTTTTCTAAGTGTCTGATCGAGAGAAAGAAAAAGAGGTGATTTTTAGCCTCTCTCGATTTTGTACTTAGAAAAAATCCAATTTTTTTTTTTTTTTTTTCATTTTTTTTTCTAAGTGTCTGATCGAGAAAAGGAAAAAGAGGTGATTTTTAGCCTCTCTCGATTTTGTACTTAGAAAAAATCCAAATTTTTTTTTTTTTTTTTTCCGTTTTTTTTCTAAGTGTCTGTTCGAGAAAAGGAAAAAGAGGTGATTTTTAGCCTCTCTCGATTTTGTACTTAGAAAAAATCCAAATTTTTTTTTTTTTTTTTTCCGTTTTTTTTCTAAGTGTCTGATCGAGAGAAGGAAAAAGAGGTGATTTTTAGCCTCTCTCGATTTTGTACTTAGAAAAAATCCAATTTTTTTTTTTTTTTTTCTTTTTTTTTTCTAAGTGTCTGATCGAGAGAAGGAAAAAGAGGTGATTTTTAGCCACTCTCGATTTTGTACTTAGAAAAAATCCAAATTTTTTTTTTTTTTTTTTCCGTTTTTTTTCTAAGTGTCTGATCGAGAGAAGGAAAAAGAGGTGATTTTTAGCCACTCTCGATTTTGTACTTAGAAAAAATCCAATTTTTTTTTTTTTTTTTTTCCGTTTTTTTTCTAAGTGTCTGATCGAGAGAAGGAAAAAGAGGTGATTTTTAGCCTCTCTCGATTTTGTAATTAGAAAAAATCCAAATTTTTTTTTTTTTTTTTCCGTTTTTTTTCTAAGTGTCTGATCGAGAGAAGGAAAAAGAGGTGATTTTTAGCCACTCTCGATTTTGTACTTAGAAAAAATCCAAATTTTTTTTTTTTTTTTTTTCCGTTTTTTTTCTAAGTGTCTGATCGAGAGAAGGAAAAAGAGGTGATTTTTAGCCTCTCTCGATTTTGTACTTAGAAAAAATCCAATTTTTTTTTTTTTTTTTTCATTTTTTTTTCTAAGTGTCTGATCGAGAGAAGGAAAAAGAGGTGATTTTTAGCCACTCTCGATTTTGTACTTAGAAAAAATCCAATTTTTTTTTTTTTTTTTCCGTTTTTTTTCTAAGTGTCTTATCGAGAGAAGGAAAAAGAGGTGATTTTTAGCCACTCTCGATTTTGTACTTCGAAAAAATCCAAATTTTTTTTTTTTTTTTTTTCCGTTTTTTTTCTAAGTGTCTGATCGAGAGAAGGAAAAAGAGGTGATTTTTAGCCTCTCTCGATTTTGTACTTAGAAAAAATCCAATTTTTTTTTTTTTTTTTCATTTTTTTTTCTAAGTGTCTGATCGAGAGAAGGAAAAAGAGGTGATTTTTAGCCTCTCTCGATTTTGTACTTAGAAAAAATCCAATTTTTTTTTTTTTTTTTTCATTTTTTTTTCTAAGTGTCTGATCGAGAGAAGGAAAAAGAGGTGATTTTTAGCCTCTCTCGATTTTGTACTAAGAAAAAATCCAATTTTTTTTTTTTTTTTTTTCCGTTTTTTTTCTAAGTGTCTGATCGAGAGAAGGAAAAAGAGGTGATTTTTAGCCACTCTCGATTTTGTACTTAGAAAAAATCCAAATTTTTTTTTTTTTTTTTTCCGTTTTTTTTCTAAGTGTCTGATCGAGAGAAGGAAAAAGAGGTGATTTTTAGCCACTCTCGATTTTGTACTTAGAAAAAATCCAAATTTTTTTTTTTTTTTTTTCCGTTTTTTTTCTAAGTGTCTGATCGAGAGAAGGAAAAAGAGGTGATTTTTAGCCTCTCTCGATTTTGTACTTAGAAAAAATCCAATTTTTTTTTTTTTTTTTCATTTTTTTTTCTAAGTGTCTGATCGAGAGAAGGAAAAAGAGGTGATTTTTAGCCACTCTCGATTTTGTACTTAGAAAAAATCCAATTTTTTTTTTTTTTTTTTTCCGTTTTTTTTCTAAGTGTCTGATCGAGAGAAGGAAAAAGAGGTGATTTTTAGCCACCCTCGATTTTGTACTTAGAAAAAATCCAAATTTTTTTTTTTTTTTTTTCCGTTTTTTTTCTAAGTGTCTGATCGAGAGAAGGAAAAAGAGGTGATTTTTAGCCACTCTCGATTTTGTACTTAGAAAAAATCCAAATTTTTTTTTTTTTTTTTTCCGTTTTTTTTCTAAGTGTTTGATCGAGAGAAGGAAAAAGAGGTGATTTTTAGCCACTCTCGATTTTGTACTTAGAAAAAATCCAAATTTTTTTTTTTTTTTTTTCCGTTTTTTTTCTAAGTGTCTGATCGAGAGAAGGAAAAAGAGGTGATTTTTAGCCTCTCTCGATTTTGTACTTAGAAAAAATCCAATTTTTATTTTTTATTTTTTATTTTTTTTTCTAAGTGTCTGATCGAGAGAAGGAAAAAGAGGTGATTTTTAGCCACTCTCGATTTTGTACTAAGAAAAAATCCAATTTTTTTTTTTTTTTTTTTCCGTTTTTTTTGTAAGTGTCTGATCGAGAGAAGGAAAAAGAGGTGATTTTTAGCCACCCTCGATTTTGTACTTAGAAAAAATCCAAATTTTTTTTTTTTTTTTTTCCGTTTTTTTTCTAAGTGTCTGATCGAGAAAAGGAAAAAGAGGTGATTTTTAGCCTCTCTCGATTTTGTACTTAGAAAAAATCCAAATTTTTTTTTTTTTTTTTTCCGTTTTTTTTCTAAGTGTCTGATCGAGAGAAGGAAAAAGAGGTGATTTTTAGCCACTCTCGATTTTGTACTTAGAAAAAATCCAATTTTTTTTTTTTTTTTTTCCGTTTTTTTTCTAAGTGTCTGATCGAGAGAAAGAAAAAGAGGTGATTTTTAGCCTCTCTCGATTTTGTACTTAGAAAAAATCCAATTTTTTTTTTTTTTTTTTCATTTTTTTTTCTAAGTGTCTGATCGAGAAAAGGAAAAAGAGGTGATTTTTAGCCTCTCTCGATTTTGTACTTAGAAAAAATCCAAATTTTTTTTTTTTTTTTTTCCGTTTTTTTTCTAAGTGTCTGTTCGAGAAAAGGAAAAAGAGGTGATTTTTAGCCTCTCTCGATTTTGTACTTAGAAAAAATCCAAATTTTTTTTTTTTTTTTTCCGTTTTTTTTCTAAGTGTCTGATCGAGAGAAGGAAAAAGAGGTGATTTTTAGCCTCTCTCGATTTTGTACTTAGAAAAAATCCAATTTTTTTTTTTTTTTTTCTTTTTTTTTTCTAAGTGTCTGATCGAGAGAAGGAAAAAGAGGTGATTTTTAGCCACTCTCGATTTTGTACTTAGAAAAAATCCAAATTTTTTTTTTTTTTTTTTCCGTTTTTTTTCTAAGTGTCTGATCGAGAGAAGGAAAAAGAGGTGATTTTTAGCCACTCTCGATTTTGTACTTAGAAAAAATCCAATTTTTTTTTTTTTTTTTTTCCGTTTTTTTTCTAAGTGTCTGATCGAGAGAAGGAAAAAGAGGTGATTTTTAGCCTCTCTCGATTTTGTAATTAGAAAAAATCCAAATTTTTTTTTTTTTTTTTCCGTTTTTTTTCTAAGTGTCTGATCGAGAGAAGGAAAAAGAGGTGATTTTTAGCCACTCTCGATTTTGTACTTAGAAAAAATCCAAATTTTTTTTTTTTTTTTTTTCCGTTTTTTTTCTAAGTGTCTGATCGAGAGAAGGAAAAAGAGGTGATTTTTAGCCTCTCTCGATTTTGTACTTAGAAAAAATCCAATTTTTTTTTTTTTTTTTTCATTTTTTTTTCTAAGTGTCTGATCGAGAGAAGGAAAAAGAGGTGATTTTTAGCCACTCTCGATTTTGTACTTAGAAAAAATCCAATTTTTTTTTTTTTTTTTCCGTTTTTTTTCTAAGTGTCTTATCGAGAGAAGGAAAAAGAGGTGATTTTTAGCCACTCTCGATTTTGTACTTCGAAAAAATCCAAATTTTTTTTTTTTTTTTTTTCCGTTTTTTTTCTAAGTGTCTGATCGAGAGAAGGAAAAAGAGGTGATTTTTAGCCTCTCTCGATTTTGTACTTAGAAAAAATCCAATTTTTTTTTTTTTTTTTTCATTTTTTTTTCTAAGTGTCTGATCGAGAGAAGGAAAAAGAGGTGATTTTTAGCCTCTCTCGATTTTGTACTTAGAAAAAATCCAATTTTTTTTTTTTTTTTTTCATTTTTTTTTCTAAGTGTCTGATCGAGAGAAGGAAAAAGAGGTGATTTTTAGCCTCTCTCGATTTTGTACTAAGAAAAAATCCAATTTTTTTTTTTTTTTTTTTCCGTTTTTTTTCTAAGTGTCTGATCGAGAGAAGGAAAAAGAGGTGATTTTTAGCCACTCTCGATTTTGTACTTAGAAAAAATCCAAATTTTTTTTTTTTTTTTTTCCGTTTTTTTTCTAAGTGTCTGATCGAGAGAAGGAAAAAGAGGTGATTTTTAGCCACTCTCGATTTTGTACTTAGAAAAAATCCAAATTTTTTTTTTTTTTTTTTCCGTTTTTTTTCTAAGTGTCTGATCGAGAGAAGGAAAAAGAGGTGATTTTTAGCCTCTCTCGATTTTGTACTTAGAAAAAATCCAATTTTTTTTTTTTTTTTTCATTTTTTTTTCTAAGTGTCTGATCGAGAGAAGGAAAAAGAGGTGATTTTTAGCCACTCTCGATTTTGTACTTAGAAAAAATCCAATTTTTTTTTTTTTTTTTTTCCGTTTTTTTTCTAAGTGTCTGATCGAGAGAAGGAAAAAGAGGTGATTTTTAGCCACCCTCGATTTTGTACTTAGAAAAAATCCAAATTTTTTTTTTTTTTTTTTCCGTTTTTTTTCTAAGTGTCTGATCGAGAAAAGGAAAAAGAGGTGATTTTTAGCCTCTCTCGATTTTGTACTTAGAAAAAATCCAAATTTTTTTTTTTTTTTTTTCCGTTTTTTTTCTAAGTGTCTGATCGAGAGAAGGAAAAAGAGGTGATTTTTAGCCTCTCTCGATTTTGTACTTAGAAAAAATCCAATTTTTTATTTTTTTTTTTCATTTTTTTTTCTAAGTGTCTGATCGAGAAAAGGAAAAAGAGGTGATTTTTAGCCACTCTCGATTTTGTACTTAGAAAAAATCCAAATTTTTTATTTTTTTTTTCCCGTTTTTTTTCTAAGTGTCTGATCGAGAGAAGGAAAAAGAGGTGATTTTTAGCCTCTCTCGATTTTGTACTTAGAAAAAATCCAATTTTTTTTTTTTTTTTTTCATTTTTTTTTCTAAGTGTCTGATCGAGAGAAGGAAAAAGAGGTGATTTTTAGCCACTCTCGATTTTGTACTTAGAAAAAATCCAATTTTTTTTTTTTTTTTTTTCCGTTTTTTTTCTAAGTGTCTGATCGAGAGAAGGAAAAAGAGGTGATTTTTAGCCTCTCTTGATTTTGTACTTAGAAAAAATCCAATTTTTTTTTTTTTTTTTTCATTTTTTTTTCTAAGTGTCTGATCGAGAGAAGGAAAAAGAGGTGATTTTTAGCCACTCTCGATTTTGTACTTAGAAAAAATCCAAATTTTATTTTTTTTTTTTTCCGTTTTTTTTCTAAGTGTCTGATCGAGAGAAGGAAAAAGAGGTGATTTTTAGCCACTCTCGATTTTGTACTTAGAAAAAATCCAAATTTTTTTTTTTTTTTTTCCGTTTTTTTTCTAAGTGTCTGATCGAGAGAAGGAAAAAGAGGTGATTTTTAGCCACTCTCGATTTTGTACTTAGAAAAAATCCAAATTTTATTTTTTTTTTTTTCCGTTTTTTTTCTAAGTGTCTGATCGAGAGAAGGAAAAAGAGGTGATTTTTAGCCACTCTCGATTTTGTACTTAGAAAAAATCCAAATTTTTTTTTTTTTTTTTTTCCGTTTTTTTTCTAAGTGTCTGATCGAGAGAAGGAAAAAGAGGTGATTTTTAGCCTCTCTCGATTTTGTACTTAGAAAAAATCCAATTTTTTTTTTTTTTTTTTCATTTTTTTTTCTAAGTGTCTGATCGAGAAAAGGAAAAAGAGGTGATTTTTAGCCACTCTCGATTTTGTACTTAGAAAAAATCCAAATTTTTTATTTTTTTTTTTCCGTTTTTTTTCTAAGTGTCTGATCGAGAGAAGGAAAAAGAGGTGATTTTTAGCCTCTCTCGATTTTGTACTTAGAAAAAATCCAATTTTTTTTTTTTTTTTTTCATTTTTTTTTCTAAGTGTCTGATCGAGAGAAGGAAAAAGAGGTGATTTTTAGCCACTCTCGATTTTGTACTTAGAAAAAATCCAATTTTTTTTTTTTTTTTTTTCCGTTTTTTTTCTAAGTGTCTGATCGAGAGAAGGAAAAAGAGGTGATTTTTAGCCTCTCTTGATTTTGTACTTAGAAAAAATCCAATTTTTTTTTTTTTTTTTTCATTTTTTTTTCTAAGTGTCTGATCGAGAGAAGGAAAAAGAGGTGATTTTTAGCCACTCTCGATTTTGTACTTAGAAAAAATCCAAATTTTATTTTTTTTTTTTCCGTTTTTTTTCTAAGTGTCTGATCGAGAGAAGGAAAACGAGGTGATTTTTAGCCACTCTCGATTTTGTACTTAGAAAAAATCCAAATTTTTTTTTTTTTTTTTTCCGTTTTTTTTCTAAGTGTCTGATCGAGAGAAGGAAAAAGAGGTGATTTTTAGCCTCTCTCGATTTTGTACTTAGAAAAAATCCAAATTTTTTTTTTTTTTTTTTCCGTTTTTTTTCTAAGTGTCTGATCGAGAAAAGGAAAAAGAGGTGATTTTTAGCCTCTCTCGATTTTGTACTTAGAAAAAATCCAAATTTTTTTTTTTTTTTTTTTCCGTTTTTTTTCTAAGTGTCTGATCGAGAGAAGGAAAAAGAGGTGATTTTTAGCCACTCTCGATTTTGTACTTAGAAAAAATCCAAATTTTTTTTTTTTTTTTTTCCGTTTTTTTTCTAAGTGTCTGATCGAGAGAAGGAAAAAGAGGTGATTTTTAGCCTCTCTCGATTTTGTACTTAGAAAAAATCCAAATTTTTTTTTTTTTTTTTTTCCGTTTTTTTTCTAAGTGTCTGATCGAGAGAAGGAAAAAGAGGTGATTTTTAGCCACTCTCGATTTTGTACTTAGAAAAAATCCAAATTTTTTTATTTTTTTTTTCCGTTTTTTTTCTAAGTGTCTGATCGAGAGAAGGAAAAAGAGGTGATTTTTAGCCTCTCTCGATTTTGTACTTAGAAAAAATCCAAATTTTTTTTTTTTTTTTTTCCGTTTTTTTTCTAAGTGTTTGATCGAGAGAAGGAAAAAGAGGTGATTTTTAGCCACTCTCGATTTTGTACTTAGAAAAAATCCAATTTTTTTTTTTTTTTTTTTCGGTTTTTTTTCTAAGTGTCTGATCGAGAGAAGGAAAAAGAGGTGATTTTTAGCCTCTCTCGATTTTGTACTTAGAAAAAATCCAATTTTTATTTTTATTTTTTTCCGTTTTTTTTCTAAGTGTCTGATCGAGAGAAGGAAAAAGAGGTGATTTTTAGCCTCTCTTGATTTTGTACTTAGAAAAAATCCAATTTTTTTTTTTTTTTTTTCATTTTTTTTTCTAAGTGTCTGATCGAGAGAAGGAAAAAGAGGTGATTTTTAGCCACTCTCGATTTTGTACTTAGAAAAAATCCAAATTTTATTTTTTTTTTTTCATTTTTTTTTCTAAGTGTCTGATCGAGAGAAGGAAAAAGAGGTGATTTTTAGCCACTCTCGATTTTGTACTTAGAAAAAATCCAAATTTTATTTTTTTTTTTTCCGTTTTTTTTCTAAGTGTCTGATCGAGAGAAGGAAAAAGAGGTGATTTTTAGCCACTCTCGATTTTGTACTTAGAAAAAATCCAAATTTTTTTTTTTTTTTTTTCCGTTTTTTTTCTAAGTGTCTGATCGAGAGAAGGAAAAAGAGGTGATTTTTAGCCTCTCTCGATTTTGTACTTAGAAAAAATCCAAATTTTTTTTTTTTTTTTTTCCGTTTTTTTTCTAAGTGTCTGATCGAGAAAAGGAAAAAGAGGTGATTTTTAGCCTCTCTCGATTTTGTACTTAGAAAAAATCCAAATTTTTTTTTTTTTTTTTTTCCGTTTTTTTTCTAAGTGTCTGATCGAGAGAAGGAAAAAGAGGTGATTTTTAGCCTCTCTCGATTTTGTACTTAGAAAAAATCCAAATTTTTTTTTTTTTTTTTTTCCGTTTTTTTTCTAAGTGTTTGATCGAGAGAAGGAAAAAGAGGTGATTTTTAGCCACTCTCGATTTTGTACTTAGAAAAAATCCAAATTTTTTTTTTTTTTTTTTCGGTTTTTTTTCTAAGTGTCTGATCGAGAGAAGGAAAAAGAGGTGATTTTTAGCCTCTCTCGATTTTGTACTTAGAAAAAATCCAATTTTTATTTTTATTTTTTTATTTTTTTTTCTAAGTGTCTGATCGAGAGAAGGAAAAAGAGGTGATTTTTAGCCACTCTCGATTTTGTACTTAGAAAAAATCCAATTTTTTTTTTTTTTTTTTTCCGTTTTTTTTCTAAGTGTCTGATCGAGAAAAGGAAAAAGAGGTGATTTTTAGCCACCCTCGATTTTGTACTTAGAAAAAATCCAAATTATTTTTTTTTTTTTTCCGTTTTTTTTCTAAGTGTCTGATCGAGAAAAGGAAAAAGAGGTGATTTTTAGCCTCTCTCGATTTTGTACTTAGAAAAAATCCAAATTTTTTATTTTTTTTTTTCCGTTTTTTTTCTAAGTGTCTGATCGAGAGAAGGAAAAAGAGGTGATTTTTAGCCACTCTCGATTTTGTACTTAGAAAAAATCCAATTTTTTTTTTTTTTTTTTCCGTTTTTTTTCTAAGTGTCTGATCGAGAGAAGGAAAAAGAGGTGATTTTTAGCCTCTCTCGATTTTGTACTTAGAAAAAATCCAATTTTTTTTTTTTTTTTTTCATTTTTTTTTCTAAGTGTCTGATCGAGAAAAGGAAAAAGAGGTGATTTTTAGCCTCTCTCGATTTTGTACTTAGAAAAAATCCAAATTTTTTTTTTTTTTTTTTCCGTTTTTTTTCTAAGTGTCTGTTCGAGAAAAGGAAAAAGAGGTGATTTTTAGCCTCTCTCGATTTTGTACTTACAAAAAATCCAAATTTTATTTTTTTTTTTTCCGTTTTTTTTCTAAGTGTCTGATCGAGAGAAGGAAAAAGAGGTGATTTTTAGCCTCTCTCGATTTTGTACTTAGAAAAAATCCAATTTTTTTATATTTTTTTCATTTTTTTTTCTAAGTGTCTGATCGAGAGAAGGAAAAAGAGGTGATTTTTAGCCACTCTCGATTTTGTACTTAGAAAAAATCCAAATTTTTTTTTTTTTTTTTTCCGTTTTTTTTCTAAGTGTCTGATCGAGAGAAGGAAAAAGAGGTGATTTTTAGCCTCTCTCGATTTTGTACTTAGAAAAAATCCAAATTTTTTTTTTTTTTTTTTCCGTTTTTTTTCTAAGTGTTTGATCGAGAGAAGGAAAAAGAGGTGATTTTTAGCCACTCTCGATTTTGTACTTAGAAAAAATCCAATTTTTTTTTTTTTTTTTTTCCGTTTTTTTTCTAAGTGTCTGATCGAGAGAAGGAAAAAGAGGTGATTTTTAGCCTCTCTCGATTTTGTACTTAGAAAAAATCCAATTTTTTTTTTTTTTTTCATTTTTTTTTCTAAGTGTCTGATCGAGAGAAGGAAAAAGAGGTGATTTTTAGCCACTCTCGATTTTGTACTTAGAAAAAATCCAAATTTTTTTTTTTTTTTTTTCCGTTTTTTTTCTAAGTGTCTTATCGAGAGAAGGAAAAAGAGGTGATTTTTAGCCACTCTCGATTTTGTACTTCGAAAAAATCCAAATTTTTTTTTTTTTTTTTTTCCGTTTTTTTTCTAAGTGTCTGATCGAGAGAAGGAAAAAGAGGTGATTTTTAGCCTCTCTCGATTTTGTACTTAGAAAAAATCCAATTTTTTTTTTTTTTTTTTCCGTTTTTTTTCTAAGTGTCTGATCGAGAGAAGGAAAAAGAGGTGATTTTTAGCCACTCTCGATTTTGTACTTAGAAAAAATCCAAATTTTTTTTTTTTTTTTTTCCGTTTTTTTTCTAAGTGTCTGATCGAGAGAAGGAAAAAGAGGTGATTTTTAGCCTCTCTCGATTTTGTACTTAGAAAAAATCCAATTTTTTTTTTTTTTTTTTAATTTTTTTTTCTAAGTGTCTGATCGAGAGAAGGAAAAAGAGGTGATTTTTAGCCACTCTCTCGATTTTGTACTTAGAAAAAATCCAAATTTTTTTTTTTTTTTTTTCCGTTTTTTTTCTAAGTGTCTGATCGAGAGAAGGAAAAAGAGGTGATTTTTAGCCACCCTCGATTTTGTACTTAGAAAAAATCCAAATTTTTTTTTTTTTTTTTTCCGTTTTTTTTCTAAGTGTCTGATCGAGAAAAGGAAAAAGAGGTGATTTTTAGCCTCTCTCGATTTTGTACTTAGAAAAAAATCCAATTTTTTTTTTTTTTTTTTCGGTTTTTTTTCTAAGTGTCTGATCGAGAGAAGGAAAAAGAGGTGATTTTTAGCCTCTCTCGATTTTGTACTTAGAAAAAATCCAATTTTTATTTTTATTTTTTTATTTTTTTTTCTAAGTGTCTGATCGAGAGAAGGAAAAAGAGGTGATTTTTAGCCACTCTCGATTTTGTACTTAGAAAAAATCCAATTTTTTTTTTTTTTTTTTTCCGTTTTTTTTCTAAGTGTCTGATCGAGAGAAGGAAAAAGAGGTGATTTTTAGCCACCCTCGATTTTGTACTTAGAAAAAATCCAAATTATTATTTTTTTTTTTCCGTTTTTTTTCTAAGTGTCTGATCGAGAAAAGGAAAAAGAGGTGATTTTTAGCCTCTCTCGATTTTGTACTTAGAAAAAATCCAAATTTTTTATTTTTTTTTTTCCGTTTTTTTTCTAAGTGTCTGATCGAGAGAAGGAAAAAGAGGTGATTTTTAGCCTCTCTCGATTTTGTACTTAGAAAAAATCCAAATTTTTTTTTTTTTTTTTTCCGTTTTTTTTCTTAGTGTCTGTTCGAGAAAAGGAAAAAGAGGTGATTTTTAGCCTCTCTCGATTTTGTACTTACAAAAAATCCAAATTTTATTTTTTTTTTTTCCGTTTTTTTTCTAAGTGTCTGATCGAGAGAAGGAAAAAGAGGTGATTTTTAGCCTCTCTCGATTTTGTACTTAGAAAAAATCCAATTTTTTTATATTTTTTTTCATTTTTTTTTCTAAGTGTCTGATCGAGAGAAGGAAAAAGAGGTGATTTTTAGCCACTCTCGATTTTGTACTTAGAAAAAATCCAAATTTTTTTTTTTTTTTTTTCCGTTTTTTTTCTAAGTGTCTGATCGAGAGAAGGAAAAAGAGGTGATTTTTAGCCTCTCTCGATTTTGTACTTAGAAAAAATCCAAATTTTTTTTTTTTTTTTTTCCGTTTTTTTTCTAAGTGTTTGATCGAGAGAAGGAAAAAGAGGTGATTTTTAGCCACTCTCGATTTTGTACTTAGAAAAAATCCAATTTTTTTTTTTTTTTTTTTCCGTTTTTTTTCTAAGTGTCTGATCGAGAGAAGGAAAAAGAGGTGATTTTTAGCCTCTCTCGATTTTGTACTTAGAAAAAATCCAATTTTTTTTTTTTTTTTTTCATTTTTTTTTCTAAGTGTCTGATCGAGAGAAGGAAAAAGAGGTGATTTTTAGCCACTCTCGATTTTGTACTTAGAAAAAATCCAAATTTTTTTTTTTTTTTTTCCGTTTTTTTTCTAAGTGTCTTATCGAGAGAAGGAAAAAGAGGTGATTTTTAGCCACTCTCGATTTTGTACTTCGAAAAAATCCAAATTTTTTTTTTTTTTTTTTTCCGTTTTTTTTCTAAGTGTCTGATCGAGAGAAGGAAAAAGAGGTGATTTTTAGCCTCTCTCGATTTTGTACTTAGAAAAAATCCAATTTTTTTTTTTTTTTTTTCCGTTTTTTTTCTAAGTGTCTGATCGAGAGAAGGAAAAAGAGGTGATTTTTAGCCACTCTCGATTTTGTACTTAGAAAAAATCCAAATTTTTTTTTTTTTTTTTTCCGTTTTTTTTCTAAGTGTCTGATCGAGAGAAGGAAAAAGAGGTGATTTTTAGCCTCTCTCGATTTTGTACTTAGAAAAAATCCAATTTTTTTTTTTTTTTTTTAATTTTTTTTTCTAAGTGTCTGATCGAGAGAAGGAAAAAGAGGTGATTTTTAGCCACTCTCTCGATTTTGTACTTAGAAAAAATCCAAATTTTTTTTTTTTTTTTTTCCGTTTTTTTTCTAAGTGTCTGATCGAGAGAAGGAAAAAGAGGTGATTTTTAGCCACCCTCGATTTTGTACTTAGAAAAAATCCAAATTTTTTTTTTTTTTTTTTCCGTTTTTTTTCTAAGTGTCTGATCGAGAAAAGGAAAAAGAGGTGATTTTTAGCCTCTCTCGATTTTGTACTTAGAAAAAAATCCAATTTTTTTTTTTTTTTTTTCCGTTTTTTTTCTAAGTGTCTGATCGAGAGAAGGAAAAAGAGGTGATTTTTAGCCACTCTCGATTTTGTACTTAGAAAAAATCCAATTTTTTTTTTTTTTTTTTTCCGTTTTTTTTCTAAGTGTCTGATCGAGAGAAGGAAAAAGAGGTGATTTTTAGCCTCTCTCGATTTTGTACTTAGAAAAAATCCAATTTTTTTTTTTTTTTTTTCATTTTTTTTTCTAAGTGTCTGATCGAGAAAAGGAAAAAGAGGTGATTTTTAGCCTCTCTCGATTTTGTACTTAGAAAAAATCCAAATTTTTTTTTTTTTTTTTTCCGTTTTTTTTCTAAGTGTCTGATCGAGAAAAGGAAAAAGAGGTGATTTTTAGCCTCTCTCGATTTTGTACTTAGAAAAAATCCAATTTTTTTTTTTTTTTTTCCGTTTTTTTTTCTAAGTGTCTGATCGAGAGAAGGAAAAAGAGGTGATTTTTAGCCACTCTCGATTTTGTACTTAGAAAAAATCCAAATTTTATTTTTTTTTTTTTCCGTTTTTTTTCTAAGTGTCTGATCGAGAGAAGGAAAAAGAGGTGATTTTTAGCCTCTCTCGATTTTGTACTTAGAAAAAAATCCAATTTTTTTTTTTTTTTTTCATTTTTTTTTCTAAGTGTCTGATCGAGAGAAGGAAAAAGAGGTGATTTTTAGCCTCTCTCGATTTTGTACTTAGAAAAAATCCAATTTTTTTTTTTTTTTTTCATTTTTTTTTCTAAGTGTCTGATCGAGAAAAGGAAAAAGAGGTGATTTTTAGCCTCTCTCGATTTTGTACTTAGAAAAAATCCAAATTTTTTTTTTTTTTTTTTCCGTTTTTTTTCTAAGTGTCTGATCGAGAAAAGGAAAAAGAGGTGATTTTTAGCCTCTCTCGATTTTGTACTTTGAAAAAATCCAAATTTTTTTTTTTTTTTTTCCGTTTTTTTTCTAAGTGTCTGATCGAGAGAAGGAAAAAGAGGTGATTTTTAGCCTCTCTCGATTTTGTACTTAGAAAAAATCCAAATTTTTTTTTTTTTTTTCCGTTATTTTTCTAAGTGTCCGATCGAGAGAAGGAAAAAGAGGTGATTTTTAGCCTCTCTCGATTTTGTACTTAGAAAAAATCCAAATTTTTTATTTTTTTTTTCCGTTTTTTTTCTAAGTGTCTGATCGAGAGAAGGAAAAAGAGGTGATTTTTAGCCACTCTCGATTTTGTACTTAGAAAAAATCCAAATTTTTTTTTTTTTTTTTCCGTTTTTTTTCTAAGTGTCTGATCGAGAGAAGGAAAAAGAGGTGATTTTTAGCCACCCTCGATTTTGTACTTAGAAAAAATCCAATTTTTTTTTTTTTTTTTTCCGTTTTTTTTCTAAGTGTCTGATCGAGAAAAGGAAAAAGAGGTGATTTTTAGCCTCTCTCGATTTTGTACTTAGAAAAAATCCAAATTTTTTTTTTTTTTTTTTCCGTTTTTTTTCTAAGTGTCTGATCGAGAGAAGGAAAAAGAGGTGATTTTTAGCCACTCTGGATTTTGTACTTAGAAAAAATCCAATTTTTTTTTTTTTTTTTTTCCGTTTTTTTTCTAAGTGTCTGATCGAGAGAAGGAAAAAGAGGTGATTTTTAGCCTCTCTCGATTTTGTACTTAGAAAAAATCCAATTTTTTTTTTTTTTTTTTCATTTTTTTTTCTAAGTGTCTGATCGAGAAAAGGAAAAAGAGGTGATTTTTAGCCTCTCTCGATTTTGTACTTAGAAAAAATCCAATTTTTTTTTTTTTTTTTTTCCGTTTTTTTTCTAAGTGTCTGATCGAGAAAAGGAAAAAGAGGTGATTTTTAGCCACTCTCGATTTTGTACTTAGAAAAAATCCAAATTTTTTATTTTTTTTTTTCCGTTTTTTTTCTAAGTGTCTGATCGAGAGAAGGAAAAAGAGGTGATTTTTAGCCACTCTCGATTTTGTACTTAGAAAAAATCCAATTTTTTTTTTTTTTTTTTCCGTTTTTTTTCTAAGTGTCTGATCGAGAGAAGGAAAAAGAGGTGATTTTTAGCCTCTCTCGATTTTGTACTTAGAAAAAATCCAATTTTTTTTTTTTTTTTTAATTTTTTTTTCTAAGTGTCTGATCGAGAGAAGGAAAAAGAGGTGATTTTTAGCCACTCTCGATTTTGTACTTAGAAAAAATCCAAATTTTATTTTTTTTTTTTTCCGTTTTTTTTCTAAGTGTCTGATCGAGAGAAGGAAAAAGAGGTGATTTTTAGCCACTCTCGATTTTGTACTTAGAAAAAATCCAAATTTTTTTTTTTTTTTTTTCCGTTTTTTTTCTAAGTGTCTGATCGAGAGAAGGAAAAAGAGGTGATTTTTAGCCTCTCTCGATTTTGTACTTAGAAAAAATCCAAATTTTTTTTTTTTTTTTTCCCGTTTTTTTTCTAAGTGTCTGATCGAGAAAAGGAAAAAGAGGTGATTTTTAGCCTCTCTCGATTTTGTACTTAGAAAAAATCCAAATTTTTTTTTTTTTTTTTTTCCGTTTTTTTTCTAAGTGTCTGATCGAGAGAAGGAAAAAGAGGTGATTTTTAGCCACTCTCGATTTTGTACTTAGAAAAAATCCAAATTTTTTTTTTTTTTTTTTCCGTTTTTTTTCTAAGTGTCTGATCGAGAGAAGGAAAAAGAGGTGATTTTTAGCCTCTCTCGATTTTGTACTTAGAAAAAATCCAAATTTTTTTTTTTTTTTTTTCCGTTTTTTTTCTAAGTGTCTGATCGAGAGAAGGAAAAAGAGGTGATTTTTAGCCACTCTCGATTTTGTACTTAGAAAAAATCCAAATTTTTTTTTTTTTTTTTTCCGTTTTTTTTCTAAGTGTCTGATCGAGAGAAGGAAAAAGAGGTGATTTTTAGCCTCTCTCGATTTTGTACTTAGAAAAAATCCAAATTTTTTTTTTTTTTTTTTCCGTTTTTTTTCTAAGTGTTTGATCGAGAGAAGGAAAAAGAGGTGATTTTTAGCCACTCTCGATTTTGTACTTAGAAAAAATCCAATTTTTTTTTTTTTTTTTTCCGTTTTTTTTTCTAAGTGTCTGATCGAGAGAAGGAAAAAGAGGTGATTTTTAGCCTCTCTCGATTTTGTACTTAGAAAAAATCCAATTTTTATTTTTATTTTTTTATTTTTTTTTCTAAGTGTCTGATCGAGAGAAGGAAAAAGAGGTGATTTTTAGCCACTCTCGATTTTGTACTTAGAAAAAATCCAATTTTTTTTTTTTTTTTTTTCCGTTTTTTTTCTAAGTGTCTGATCGAGAGAAGGAAAAAGAGGTGATTTTTAGCCTCTCTCGATTTTGTACTTAGAAAAAATCCAAATTTTTTTTTTTTTTTTTCCGTTTTTTTTCTAAGTGTCTGATCGAGAGAAGGAAAAAGAGGTGATTTTTAGCCACTCTCGATTTTGTACTAAGAAAAAATCCAATTTTTTTTTTTTTTTTTTTCCGTTTTTTTTCTAAGTGTCTGATCGAGAGAAGGAAAAAGAGGTGATTTTTAGCCTCTCTCGATTTTGTACTTAGAAAAAATCCAATTTTTTTTTTTTTTTTTTCATTTTTTTTTCTAAGTGTCTGATCGAGAGAAGGAAAAAGAGGTGATTTTTAGCCACTCTCGATTTTGTACTTAGAAAAAATCCAAATTTTTTTTTTTTTTTTTTCCGTTTTTTTTCTTAGTGTCTGTTCGAGAAAAGGAAAAAGAGGTGATTTTTAGCCTCTCTCGATTTTGTACTTACAAAAAATCCAAATTTTATTTTTTTTTTTTCCGTTTTTTTTCTAAGTGTCTGATCGAGAGAAGGAAAAAGAGGTGATTTTTAGCCTCTCTCGATTTTGTACTTAGAAAAAATCCAATTTTTTTATATTTTTTTTCATTTTTTTTTCTAAGTGTCTGATCGAGAGAAGGAAAAAGAGGTGATTTTTAGCCACTCTCGATTTTGTACTTAGAAAAAATCCAAATTTTTTTTTTTTTTTTTTCCGTTTTTTTTCTAAGTGTCTGATCGAGAGAAGGAAAAAGAGGTGATTTTTAGCCTCTCTCGATTTTGTACTTAGAAAAAATCCAAATTTTTTTTTTTTTTTTTTCCGTTTTTTTTCTAAGTGTTTGATCGAGAGAAGGAAAAAGAGGTGATTTTTAGCCACTCTCGATTTTGTACTTAGAAAAAATCCAATTTTTTTTTTTTTTTTTTTCCGTTTTTTTTCTAAGTGTCTGATCGAGAGAAGGAAAAAGAGGTGATTTTTAGCCTCTCTCGATTTTGTACTTAGAAAAAATCCAATATTTTTTTTTTTTTTTTCATTTTTTTTTCTAAGTGTCTGATCGAGAGAAGGAAAAAGAGGTGATTTTTAGCCACTCTCGATTTTGTACTTAGAAAAAATCCAAATTTTTTTTTTTTTTTTTTCCGTTTTTTTTCTAAGTGTCTTATCGAGAGAAGGAAAAAGAGGTGATTTTTAGCCACTCTCGATTTTGTACTTCGAAAAAATCCAAATTTTTTTTTTTTTTTTTTTTCCGTTTTTTTTCTAAGTGTCTGATCGAGAGAAGGAAAAAGAGGTGATTTTTAGCCTCTCTCGATTTTGTACTTAGAAAAAATCCAATTTTTTTTTTTTTTTTTTCCGTTTTTTTTCTAAGTGTCTGATCGAGAGAAGGAAAAAGAGGTGATTTTTAGCCACTCTCGATTTTGTACTTAGAAAAAATCCAAATTTTTTTTTTTTTTTTTTCCGTTTTTTTTCTAAGTGTCTGATCGAGAGAAGGAAAAAGAGGTGATTTTTAGCCTCTCTCGATTTTGTACTTAGAAAAAATCCAATTTTTTTTTTTTTTTTTTAATTTTTTTTTCTAAGTGTCTGATCGAGAGAAGGAAAAAGAGGTGATTTTTAGCCACTCTCTCGATTTTGTACTTAGAAAAAATCCAAATTTTTTTTTTTTTTTTTTCCGTTTTTTTTCTAAGTGTCTGATCGAGAGAAGGAAAAAGAGGTGATTTTTAGCCACCCTCGATTTTGTACTTAGAAAAAATCCAAATTTTTTTTTTTTTTTTTCCGTTTTTTTTCTAAGTGTCTGATCGAGAAAAGGAAAAAGAGGTGATTTTTAGCCTCTCTCGATTTTGTACTTAGAAAAAAATCCAATTTTTTTTTTTTTTTTTTCCGTTTTTTTTCTAAGTGTCTGATCGAGAGAAGGAAAAAGAGGTGATTTTTAGCCACTCTCGATTTTGTACTTAGAAAAAATCCAATTTTTTTTTTTTTTTTTTTCCGTTTTTTTTCTAAGTGTCTGATCGAGAGAAGGAAAAAGAGGTGATTTTTAGCCTCTCTCGATTTTGTACTTAGAAAAAATCCAATTTTTTTTTTTTTTTTTTTCATTTTTTTTTCTAAGTGTCTGATCGAGAAAAGGAAAAAGAGGTGATTTTTAGCCTCTCTCGATTTTGTACTTAGAAAAAATCCAAATTTTTTTTTTTTTTTTTTCCGTTTTTTTTCTAAGTGTCTGATCGAGAAAAGGAAAAAGAGGTGATTTTTAGCCTCTCTCGATTTTGTACTTAGAAAAAATCCAATTTTTTTTTTTTTTTTTTCCGTTTTTTTTTCTAAGTGTCTGATCGAGAGAAGGAAAAAGAGGTGATTTTTAGCCACTCTCGATTTTGTACTTAGAAAAAATCCAAATTTTATTTTTTTTTTTTTCCGTTTTTTTTCTAAGTGTCTGATCGAGAGAAGGAAAAAGAGGTGATTTTTAGCCTCTCTCGATTTTGTACTTAGAAAAAAATCCAATTTTTTTTTTTTTTTTTTCATTTTTTTTTCTAAGTGTCTGATCGAGAGAAGGAAAAAGAGGTGATTTTTAGCCTCTCTCGATTTTGTACTTAGAAAAAATCCAATTTTTTTTTTTTTTTTTCATTTTTTTTTCTAAGTGTCTGATCGAGAAAAGGAAAAAGAGGTGATTTTTAGCCTCTCTCGATTTTGTACTTAGAAAAAATCCAAATTTTTTTTTTTTTTTTTTCCGTTTTTTTTTCTAAGTGTCTGATCGAGAAAAGGAAAAAGAGGTGATTTTTAGCCTCTCTCGATTTTGTACTTTGAAAAAATCCAAATTTTTTTTTTTTTTTTTCCGTTTTTTTTCTAAGTGTCTGATCGAGAGAAGGAAAAAGAGGTGATTTTTAGCCTCTCTCGATTTTGTACTTAGAAAAAATCCAAATTTTTTTTTTTTTTTTCCGTTATTTTTCTAAGTGTCCGATCGAGAGAAGGAAAAAGAGGTGATTTTTAGCCTCTCTCGATTTTGTACTTAGAAAAAATCCAAATTTTTTATTTTTTTTTTCCGTTTTTTTTCTAAGTGTCTGATCGAGAGAAGGAAAAAGAGGTGATTTTTAGCCACTCTCGATTTTGTACTTAGAAAAAATCCAAATTTTTTTTTTTTTTTTTCCGTTTTTTTTCTAAGTGTCTGATCGAGAGAAGGAAAAAGAGGTGATTTTTAGCCACCCTCGATTTTGTACTTAGAAAAAATCCAATTTTTTTTTTTTTTTTTTCCGTTTTTTTTCTAAGTGTCTGATCGAGAAAAGGAAAAAGAGGTGATTTTTAGCCTCTCTCGATTTTGTACTTAGAAAAAATCCAAATTTTTTTTTTTTTTTTTTCCGTTTTTTTTCTAAGTGTCTGATCGAGAGAAGGAAAAAGAGGTGATTTTTAGCCACTCTGGATTTTGTACTTAGAAAAAATCCAATTTTTTTTTTTTTTTTTTTCCGTTTTTTTTCTAAGTGTCTGATCGAGAGAAGGAAAAAGAGGTGATTTTTAGCCTCTCTCGATTTTGTACTTAGAAAAAATCCAATTTTTTTTTTTTTTTTTTCATTTTTTTTTCTAAGTGTCTGATCGAGAAAAGGAAAAAGAGGTGATTTTTAGCCTCTCTCGATTTTGTACTTAGAAAAAATCCAATTTTTTTTTTTTTTTTTTTCCGTTTTTTTTCTAAGTGTCTGATCGAGAAAAGGAAAAAGAGGTGATTTTTAGCCACTCTCGATTTTGTACTTAGAAAAAATCCAAATTTTTTATTTTTTTTTTTCCGTTTTTTTTCTAAGTGTCTGATCGAGAGAAGGAAAAAGAGGTGATTTTTAGCCACTCTCGATTTTGTACTTAGAAAAAATCCAATTTTTTTTTTTTTTTTTTTCCGTTTTTTTTTCTAAGTGTCTGATCGAGAGAAGGAAAAAGAGGTGATTTTTAGCCTCTCTCGATTTTGTACTTAGAAAAAATCCAATTTTTTTTTTTTTTTTTAATTTTTTTTTCTAAGTGTCTGATCGAGAGAAGGAAAAAGAGGTGATTTTTAGCCACTCTCGATTTTGTACTTAGAAAAAATCCAAATTTTTTTTTTTTTTTTTTCCGTTTTTTTTCTAAGTGTCTGATCGAGAGAAGGAAAAAGAGGTGATTTTTAGCCACTCTCGATTTTGTACTTAGAAAAAATCCAAATTTTTTTTTTTTTTTTTTCCGTTTTTTTTCTAAGTGTCTGATCGAGAGAAGGAAAAAGAGGTGATTTTTAGCCTCTCTCGATTTTGTACTTAGAAAAAATCCAAATTTTTTTTTTTTTTTTTCCCGTTTTTTTTCTAAGTGTCTGATCGAGAAAAGGAAAAAGAGGTGATTTTTAGCCTCTCTCGATTTTGTACTTAGAAAAAATCCAAATTTTTTTTTTTTTTTTTTTCCGTTTTTTTTCTAAGTGTCTGATCGAGAGAAGGAAAAAGAGGTGATTTTTAGCCACTCTCGATTTTGTACTTAGAAAAAATCCAAATTTTTTTTTTTTTTTTTTCCGTTTTTTTTCTAAGTGTCTGATCGAGAGAAGGAAAAAGAGGTGATTTTTAGCCTCTCTCGATTTTGTACTTAGAAAAAATCCAAATTTTTTTTTTTTTTTTTTCCGTTTTTTTTCTAAGTGTCTGATCGAGAGAAGGAAAAAGAGGTGATTTTTAGCCACTCTCGATTTTGTACTTAGAAAAAATCCAAATTTTTTTTTTTTTTTTTTTCCGTTTTTTTTCTAAGTGTCTGATCGAGAGAAGGAAAAAGAGGTGATTTTTAGCCTCTCTCGATTTTGTACTTAGAAAAAATCCAAATTTTTTTTTTTTTTTTTTCCGTTTTTTTTCTAAGTGTTTGATCGAGAGAAGGAAAAAGAGGTGATTTTTAGCCACTCTCGATTTTGTACTTAGAAAAAATCCAATTTTTTTTTTTTTTTTTTCCGTTTTTTTTCTAAGTGTCTGATCGAGAGAAGGAAAAAGAGGTGATTTTTAGCCTCTCTCGATTTTGTACTTAGAAAAAATCCAATTTTTATTTTTATTTTTTTATTTTTTTTTCTAAGTGTCTGATCGAGAGAAGGAAAAAGAGGTGATTTTTAGCCACTCTCGATTTTGTACTTAGAAAAAATCCAATTTTTTTTTTTTTTTTTTTCCGTTTTTTTTCTAAGTGTCTGATCGAGAGAAGGAAAAAGAGGTGATTTTTAGCCTCTCTCGATTTTGTACTTAGAAAAAATCCAAATTTTTTTTTTTTTTTTTCCGTTTTTTTTCTAAGTGTCTGATCGAGAGAAGGAAAAAGAGGTGATTTTTAGCCACTCTCGATTTTGTACTAAGAAAAAATCCAATTTTTTTTTTTTTTTTTTTCCGTTTTTTTTCTAAGTGTCTGATCGAGAGAAGGAAAAAGAGGTGATTTTTAGCCTCTCTCGATTTTGTACTTAGAAAAAATCCAATTTTTTTTTTTTTTTTTTCATTTTTTTTTCTAAGTGTCTGATCGAGAGAAGGAAAAAGAGGTGATTTTTAGCCACTCTCGATTTTGTACTTAGAAAAAATCCAAATTTTTTTTTTTTTTTTTTCCGTTTTTTTTCTAAGTGTCTTATCGAGAGAAGGAAAAAGAGGTGATTTTTAGCCACTCTCGATTTTGTACTTCGAAAAAATCCAAATTTTTTTTTTTTTTTTTTTCCGTTTTTTTTCTAAGTGTCTGATCGAGAGAAGGAAAAAGAGGTGATTTTTAGCCTCTCTCGATTTTGTACTTAGAAAAAAATCCAATTTTTTTTTTTTTTTTTCATTTTTTTTTCTAAGTGTCTGATCGAGAGAAGGAAAAAGAGGTGATTTTTAGCCTCTCTCGATTTTGTACTTAGAAAAAATCCAATTTTTTTTTTTTTTTTTTCATTTTTTTTTCTAAGTGTCTGATCGAGAAAAGGAAAAAGAGGTGATTTTTAGCCACTCTCGATTTTGTACTTCGAAAAAATCCAAATTTTTTTTTTTTTTTTTTTTCCGTTTTTTTTCTAAGTGTCTGATCGAGAGAAGGAAAAAGAGGTGATTTTTAGCCTCTCTCGATTTTGTACTTAGAAAAAATCCAATTTTTTTTTTTTTTTTTCCGTTTTTTTTCTAAGTGTCTGATCGAGAGAAGGAAAAAGAGGTGATTTTTAGCCACTCTCGATTTTGTACTTAGAAAAAATCCAAATTTTTTTTTTTTTTTTTTCCGTTTTTTTTCTAAGTGTCTGATCGAGAGAAGGAAAAAGAGGTGATTTTTAGCCTCTCTCGATTTTGTACTTAGAAAAAATCCAATTTTTTTTTTTTTTTTTTAATTTTTTTTTCTAAGTGTCTGATCGAGAGAAGGAAAAAGAGGTGATTTTTAGCCTCTCTCGATTTTGTACTTAGAAAAAATCCAATTTTTTTTTTTTTTTTTTTCCGTTTTTTTTCTAAGTGTCTGATCGAGAAAAGGAAAAAGAGGTGATTTTTAGCCTCTCTCGATTTTGTACTTAGAAAAAATCCAATTTTTTTTTTTTTTTTTTTCCGTTTTTTTTCTAAGTGTCTGATCGAGAAAAGGAAAAAGAGGTGATTTTTAGCCACTCTCGATTTTGTACTTAGAAAAAATCCAAATTTTTTATTTTTTTTTTTCCGTTTTTTTTCTAAGTGTCTGATCGAGAGAAGGAAAAAGAGGTGATTTTTAGCCACTCTCGATTTTGTACTTAGAAAAAATCCAATTTTTTTTTTTTTTTTTTTCCGTTTTTTTTCTAAGTGTCTGATCGAGAGAAGGAAAAAGAGGTGATTTTTAGCCTCTCTCGATTTTGTACTTAGAAAAAATCCAATTTTTTTTTTTTTTTTTAATTTTTTTTTCTAAGTGTCTGATCGAGAGAAGGAAAAAGAGGTGATTTTTAGCCACTCTCGATTTTGTACTTAGAAAAAATCCAAATTTTATTTTTTTTTTTTTCCGTTTTTTTTCTAAGTGTCTGATCGAGAGAAGGAAAAAGAGGTGATTTTTAGCCACTCTCGATTTTGTACTTAGAAAAAATCCAAATTTTTTTTTTTTTTTTTTCCGTTTTTTTTCTAAGTGTCTGATCGAGAGAAGGAAAAAGAGGTGATTTTTAGCCTCTCTCGATTTTGTACTTAGAAAAAATCCAATTTTTTTTTTTTTTTTTTCCCGTTTTTTTTCTAAGTGTCTGATCGAGAAAAGGAAAAAGAGGTGATTTTTAGCCACTCTCGATTTTGTACTTAGAAAAAATCCAAATTTTTTTTTTTTTTTTTTTCCGTTTTTTTTCTAAGTGTCTGATCGAGAGAAGGAAAAAGAGGTGATTTTTAGCCACTCTCGATTTTGTACTTAGAAAAAATCCAAATTTTTTTTTTTTTTTTTTCCGTTTTTTTTCTAAGTGTCTGATCGAGAGAAGGAAAAAGAGGTGATTTTTAGCCTCTCTCGATTTTGTACTTAGAAAAAATCCAAATTTTTTTTTTTTTTTTTTTTCCGTTTTTTTTCTAAGTGTCTGATCGAGAGAAGGAAAAAGAGGTAATTTTTAGCCACTCTCGATTTTGTACTTAGAAAAAATCCAAATTTTTTTTTTTTTTTTTTTCCGTTTTTTTTCTAAGTGTCTGATCGAGAGAAGGAAAAAGAGGTGATTTTTAGCCTCTCTCGATTTTGTACTTAGAAAAAATCCAAATTTTTTTTTTTTTTTTTTCCGTTTTTTTTCTAAGTGTTTGATCGAGAGAAGGAAAAAGAGGTGATTTTTAGCCACTCTCGATTTTGTACTTAGAAAAAATCCAATTTTTTTTTTTTTTTTTTTCCGTTTTTTTTCTAAGTGTCTGATCGAGAGAAGGAAAAAGAGTTGATTTTTAGCCTCTCTCGATTTTGTACTTAGAAAAAATCCAATTTTTATTTTTATTTTTTTATTTTTTTTTCTAAGTGTCTGATCGAGAGAAGGAAAAAGAGGTGATTTTTAGCCACTCTCGATTTTGTACTTAGAAAAAATCCAATTTTTTTTTTTTTTTTTTTCCGTTTTTTTTCTAAGTGTCTGATCGAGAGAAGGAAAAAGAGGTGATTTTTAGCCTCTCTCGATTTTGTACTTAGAAAAAAATCCAAATTTTTTTTTTTTTTTTTCCGTTTTTTTTCTAAGTGTCTGATCGAGAGAAGGAAAAAGAGGTGATTTTTAGCCACTCTCGATTTTGTACTAAGAAAAAATCCAATTTTTTTTTTTTTTTTTTTTCCGTTTTTTTTCTAAGTGTCTGATCGAGAGAAGGAAAAAGAGGTGATTTTTAGCCTCTCTCGATTTTGTACTTAGAAAAAATCCAATTTTTTTTTTTTTTTTTTCATTTTTTTTTCTAAGTGTCTGATCGAGAGAAGGAAAAAGAGGTGATTTTTAGCCACTCTCGATTTTGTACTTAGAAAAAATCCAAATTTTTTTTTTTTTTTTTTCCGTTTTTTTTCTAAGTGTCTTATCGAGAGAAGGAAAAAGAGGTGATTTTTAGCCACTCTCGATTTTGTACTTCGAAAAAATCCAAATTTTTTTTTTTTTTTTTTTCCGTTTTTTTTCTAAGTGTCTGATCGAGAGAAGGAAAAAGAGGTGATTTTTAGCCTCTCTCGATTTTGTACTTAGAAAAAAATCCAATTTTTTTTTTTTTTTTTTCATTTTTTTTTCTAAGTGTCTGATCGAGAGAAGGAAAAAGAGGTGATTTTTAGCCTCTCTCGATTTTGTACTTAGAAAAAATCCAATTTTTTTTTTTTTTTTTCATTTTTTTTTCTAAGTGTCTGATCGAGAAAAGGAAAAAGAGGTGATTTTTAGCCACTCTCGATTTTGTACTTCGAAAAAATCCAAATTTTTTTTTTTTTTTTTTTCCGTTTTTTTTCTAAGTGTCTGATCGAGAGAAGGAAAAAGAGGTGATTTTTAGCCTCTCTCGATTTTGTACTTAGAAAAAATCCAATTTTTTTTTTTTTTTTTCCGTTTTTTTTCTAAGTGTCTGATCGAGAGAAGGAAAAAGAGGTGATTTTTAGCCACTCTCGATTTTGTACTTAGAAAAAATCCAAATTTTTTTTTTTTTTTTTTCCGTTTTTTTTCTAAGTGTCTGATCGAGAGAAGGAAAAAGAGGTGATTTTTAGCCTCTCTCGATTTTGTACTTAGAAAAAATCCAATTTTTTTTTTTTTTTTTAAATTTTTTTTTCTAAGTGTCTGATCGAGAGAAGGAAAAAGAGGTGATTTTTAGCCACTCTCTCGATTTTGTACTTAGAAAAAATCCAAATTTTTTTTTTTTTTTTTTCCGTTTTTTTTCTAAGTGTCTGATCGAGAGAAGGAAAAAGAGGTGATTTTTAGCCACCCTCGATTTTGTACTTAGAAAAAATCCAAATTTTTTTTTTTTTTTTTTCCGTTTTTTTTCTAAGTGTCTGATCGAGAAAAGGAAAAAGAGGTGATTTTTAGCCTCTCTCGATTTTGTACTTAGAAAAAATCCAAATTTTTTTTTTTTTTTTTTCCGTTTTTTTTCTAAGTGTCTGATCGAGAGAAGGAAAAAGAGGTGATTTTTAGCCACTCTGGATTTTGTACTTAGAAAAAATCCAATTTTTTTTTTTTTTTTTTTCCGTTTTTTTTCTAAGTGTCTGATCGAGAGAAGGAAAAAGAGGTGATTTTTAGCCTCTCTCGATTTTGTACTTAGAAAAAATCCAATTTTTTTTTTTTTTTTTTCATTTTTTTTTCTAAGTGTCTGATCGAGAAAAGGAAAAAGAGGTGATTTTTAGCCTCTCTCGATTTTGTACTTAGAAAAAATCCAATTTTTTTTTTTTTTTTTTTCCGTTTTTTTTCTAAGTGTCTGATCGAGAAAAGGAAAAAGAGGTGATTTTTAGCCACTCTCGATTTTGTACTTAGAAAAAATCCAAATTTTTTATATTTTTTTTTCCGTTTTTTTTCTAAGTGTCTGATCGAGAGAAGGAAAAAGAGGTGATTTTTAGCCACTCTCGATTTTGTACTTTGAAAAAATCCAATTTTTTTTTTTTTTTTTTTCCGTTTTTTTTCTAAGTGTCTGATCGAGAGAAGGAAAAAGAGGTGATTTTTAGCCTCTCTCGATTTTGTACTTAGAAAAAATCCAATTTTTTTTTTTTTTTTTAATTTTTTTTTCTAAGTGTCTGATCGAGAGAAGGAAAAAGAGGTGATTTTTAGCCACTCTCGATTTTGTACTTAGAAAAAATCCAAATTTTATTTTTTATTTTTTCCGTTTTTTTTCTAAGTGTCTGATCGAGAGAAGGAAAAAGAGGTGATTTTTAGCCACTCTCGATTTTGTACTTAGAAAAAATCCAAATTTTTTTTTTTTTTTTTCCGTTTTTTTTCTAAGTGTCTGATCGAGAGAAGGAAAAAGAGGTGATTTTTAGCCTCTCTCGATTTTGTACTTAGAAAAAATCCAAATTTTTTTTTTTTTTTTTCCCGTTTTTTTTCTAAGTGTCTGATCGAGAAAAGGAAAAAGAGGTGATTTTTAGCCTCTCTCGATTTTGTACTTAGAAAAAATCCAAATTTTTTTTTTTTTTTTTTCCGTTTTTTTTCTAAGTGTCTGATCGAGAGAAGGAAAAAGAGGTGATTTTTAGCCACTCTCGATTTTGTACTTAGAAAAAATCCAAATTTTTTTTTTTTTTTTTTTCCGTTTTTTTTCTAAGTGTCTGATCGAGAGAAGGAAAAAGAGGTGATTTTTAGCCTCTCTCGATTTTGTACTTAGAAAAAATCCAAATTTTTTTTTTTTTTTTTTCCGTTTTTTTTCTAAGTGTCTGATCGAGAGAAGGAAAAAGAGGTGATTTTTAGCCACTCTCGATTTTGTACTTAGAAAAAATCCAAATTTTTTTTTTTTTTTTTTTCCGTTTTTTTTCTAAGTGTCTGATCGAGAGAAGGAAAAAGAGGTGATTTTTAGCCTCTCTCGATTTTGTACTTAGAAAAAATCCAAATTTTTTTTTTTTTTTTTTCCGTTTTTTTTCTAAGTGTTTGATCGAGAGAAGGAAAAAGAGGTGATTTTTAGCCACTCTCGATTTTGTACTTAGAAAAAATCCAATTTTTTTTTTTTTTTTTTCCGTTTTTTTTCTAAGTGTCTGATCGAGAGAAGGAAAAAGAGGTGATTTTTAGCCTCTCTCGATTTTGTACTTAGAAAAAATCCAATTTTTATTTTTATTTTTTTATTTTTTTTTCTAAGTGTCTGATCGAGAGAAGGAAAAAGAGGTGATTTTTAGCCACTCTCGATTTTGTACTTAGAAAAAATCCAATTTTTTTTTTTTTTTTTTTCCGTTTTTTTTCTAAGTGTCTGATCGAGAGAAGGAAAAAGAGGTGATTTTTAGCCTCTCTCGATTTTGTACTTAGAAAAAATCCAAATTTTTTTTTTTTTTTTTCCGTTTTTTTTCTAAGTGTCTGATCGAGAAGGAAAAAGAGGTGATTTTTAGCCACTCTCGATTTTGTACTAAGAAAAAATCCAATTTTTTTTTTTTTTTTTTTCCGTTTTTTTTCTAAGTGTCTGATCGAGAGAAGGAAAAAGAGGTGATTTTTAGCCTCTCTCGATTTTGTACTTAGAAAAAATCCAATTTTTTTTTTTTTTTTTTCATTTTTTTTTCTAAGTGTCTGATCGAGAGAAGGAAAAAGAGGTGATTTTTAGCCACTCTCGATTTTGTACTTAGAAAAAATCCAAATTTTTTTTTTTTTTTTTTCCGTTTTTTTTCTAAGTGTCTTATCGAGAGAAGGAAAAAGAGGTGATTTTTAGCCACTCTCGATTTTGTACTTCGAAAAAATCCAAATTTTTTTTTTTTTTTTTTTCCGTTTTTTTTCTAAGTGTCTGATCGAGAGAAGGAAAAAGAGGTGATTTTTAGCCTCTCTCGATTTTGTACTTAGAAAAAAATCCAATTTTTTTTTTTTTTTTTCATTTTTTTTTCTAAGTGTCTGATCGAGAGAAGGAAAAAGAGGTGATTTTTAGCCTCTCTCGATTTTGTACTTAGAAAAAATCCAATTTTTTTTTTTTTTTTTCATTTTTTTTTCTAAGTGTCTGATCGAGAAAAGGAAAAAGAGGTGATTTTTAGCCACTCTCGATTTTGTACTTCGAAAAAATCCAAATTTTTTTTTTTTTTTTTTTCCGTTTTTTTTCTAAGTGTCTGATCGAGAGAAGGAAAAAGAGGTGATTTTTAGCCTCTCTCGATTTTGTACTTAGAAAAAATCCAATTTTTTTTTTTTTTTTTCCGTTTTTTTTCTAAGTGTCTGATCGAGAGAAGGAAAAAGAGGTGATTTTTAGCCACTCTCGATTTTGTACTTAGAAAAAATCCAAATTTTTTTTTTTTTTTTTTCCGTTTTTTTTCTAAGTGTCTGATCGAGAGAAGGAAAAAGAGGTGATTTTTAGCCTCTCTCGATTTTGTACTTAGAAAAAATCCAATTTTTTTTTTTTTTTTTTAATTTTTTTTTCTAAGTGTCTGATCGAGAGAAGGAAAAAGAGGTGATTTTTAGCCACTCTCTCGATTTTGTACTTAGAAAAAATCCAAATTTTTTTTTTTTTTTTTTCCGTTTTTTTTCTAAGTGTCTGATCGAGAGAAGGAAAAAGAGGTGATTTTTAGCCACCCTCGATTTTGTACTTAGAAAAAATCCAAATTTTTTATTTTTTTTTTTCCGTTTTTTTTCTAAGTGTCTGATCGAGAAAAGGAAAAAGAGGTGATTTTTAGCCTCTCTCGATTTTGTACTTAGAAAAAAATCCAAATTTTTTTTTTTTTTTTTCCGTTTTTTTTCTAAGTGTCTGATCGAGAGAAGGAAAAAGAGGTGATTTTTAGCCACTCTCGATTTTGTACTTAGAAAAAATCCAATTTTTTTTTTTTTTTTTTTCCGTTTTTTTTCTAAGTGTCTGATCGAGAGAAGGAAAAAGAGGTGATTTTTAGCCTCTCTCGATTTTGTACTTAGAAAAAATCCAATTTTTTTTTTTTTTTTTTCATTTTTTTTTCTAAGTGTCTGATCGAGAAAAGGAAAAAGAGGTGATTTTTAGCCTCTCTCGATTTTGTACTTAGAAAAAATCCAATTTTTTTTTTTTTTTTTTTCCGTTTTTTTTCTAAGTGTCTGATCGAGAAAAGGAAAAAGAGGTGATTTTTAGCCTCTCTCGATTTTGTACTTAGAAAAAATCCAATTTTTTTTTTTTTTTTTCCGTTTTTTTTTCTAAGTGTCTGATCGAGAGAAGGAAAAAGAGGTGATTTTTAGCCACTCTCGATTTTGTACTTAGAAAAAATCCAAATTTTTTTTTTTTTTTTTTCCGTTTTTTTTCTAAGTGTCTGATCGAGAGAAGGAAAAAGAGGTGATTTTTAGCCACCCTCGATTTTGTACTTAGAAAAAATCCAATTTTTTTTTTTTTTTTTTTCCGTTTTTTTTCTAAGTGTCTGATCGAGAAAAGGAAAAAGAGGTGATTTTTAGCCTCTCTCGATTTTGTACTTAGAAAAAATCCAAATTTTTTTTTTTTTTTTTCCGTTTTTTTTCTAAGTGTCTGATCGAGAGAAGGAAAAAGAGGTGATTTTTAGCCACTCTGGATTTTGTACTTAGAAAAAATCCAATTTTTTTTTTTTTTTTTTTCCGTTTTTTTTCTAAGTGTCTGATCGAGAGAAGGAAAAAGAGGTGATTTTTAGCCTCTCTCGATTTTGTACTTAGAAAAAATCCAATTTTTTTTTTTTTTTTTTCATTTTTTTTTCTAAGTGTCTGATCGAGAAAAGGAAAAAGAGGTGATTTTTAGCCTCTCTCGATTTTGTACTTAGAAAAAATCCAATTTTTTTTTTTTTTTTTTTCCGTTTTTTTTCTAAGTGTCTGATCGAGAAAAGGAAAAAGAGGTGATTTTTAGCCACTCTCGATTTTGTACTTAGAAAAAATCCAAATTTTTTATTTTTTTTTTTCCGTTTTTTTTCTAAGTGTCTGATCGAGAGAAGGAAAAAGAGGTGATTTTTAGCCACTCTCGATTTTGTACTTAGAAAAAATCCAATTTTTTTTTTTTTTTTTTTCCGTTTTTTTTCTAAGTGTCTGATCGAGAGAAGGAAAAAGAGGTGATTTTTAGCCTCTCTCGATTTTGTACTTAGAAAAAATCCAATTTTTTTTTTTTTTTTTAATTTTTTTTTCTAAGTGTCTGATCGAGAGAAGGAAAAAGAGGTGATTTTTAGCCACTCTCGATTTTGTACTTAGAAAAAATCCAAATTTTATTTTTTTTTTTTTCCGTTTTTTTTCTAAGTGTCTGATCGAGAGAAGGAAAAAGAGGTGATTTTTAGCCACTCTCGATTTTGTACTTAGAAAAAATCCAAATTTTTTTTTTTTTTTTTCCGTTTTTTTTCTAAGTGTCTGATCGAGAGAAGGAAAAAGAGGTGATTTTTAGCCTCTCTCGATTTTGTACTTAGAAAAAATCCAAATTTTTTTTTTTTTTTTTCCCGTTTTTTTTCTAAGTGTCTGATCGAGAAAAGGAAAAAGAGGTGATTTTTAGCCTCTCTCGATTTTGTACTTAGAAAAAATCCAAATTTTTTTTTTTTTTTTTTTCCGTTTTTTTTCTAAGTGTCTGATCGAGAGAAGGAAAAAGAGGTGATTTTTAGCCACTCTCGATTTTGTACTTAGAAAAAATCCAAATTTTTTTTTTTTTTTTTTCCGTTTTTTTTCTAAGTGTCTGATCGAGAGAAGGAAAAAGAGGTGATTTTTAGCCTCTCTCGATTTTGTACTTAGAAAAAATCCAAATTTTTTTTTTTTTTTTTTCCGTTTTTTTTCTAAGTGTCTGATCGAGAGAAGGAAAAAGAGGTAATTTTTAGCCACTCTCGATTTTGTACTTAGAAAAAATCCAAATTTTTTTTTTTTTTTTTTCCGTTTTTTTTCTAAGTGTCTGATCGAGAGAAGGAAAAAGAGGTGATTTTTAGCCTCTCTCGATTTTGTACTTAGAAAAAATCCAAATTTTTTTTTTTTTTTTTTCCGTTTTTTTTCTAAGTGTTTGATCGAGAGAAGGAAAAAGAGGTGATTTTTAGCCACTCTCGATTTTGTACTTAGAAAAAATCCAATTTTTTTTTTTTTTTTTTCCGTTTTTTTTCTAAGTGTCTGATCGAGAGAAGGAAAAAGAGTTGATTTTTAGCCTCTCTCGATTTTGTACTTAGAAAAAATCCAATTTTTATTTTTATTTTTTTATTTTTTTTTCTAAGTGTCTGATCGAGAGAAGGAAAAAGAGGTGATTTTTAGCCACTCTCGATTTTGTACTTAGAAAAAATCCAATTTTTTTTTTTTTTTTTTTCCGTTTTTTTTCTAAGTGTCTGATCGAGAGAAGGAAAAAGAGGTGATTTTTAGCCTCTCTCGATTTTGTACTTAGAAAAAAATCCAAATTTTTTTTTTTTTTTTTCCGTTTTTTTTCTAAGTGTCTGATCGAGAGAAGGAAAAAGAGGTGATTTTTAGCCACTCTCGATTTTGTACTAAGAAAAAATCCAATTTTTTTTTTTTTTTTTTTCCGTTTTTTTTTCTAAGTGTCTGATCGAGAGAAGGAAAAAGAGGTGATTTTTAGCCTCTCTCGATTTTGTACTTAGAAAAAATCCAATTTTTTTTTTTTTTTTTTCATTTTTTTTTCTAAGTGTCTGATCGAGAGAAGGAAAAAGAGGTGATTTTTAGCCACTCTCGATTTTGTACTTAGAAAAAATCCAAATTTTTTTTTTTTTTTTTTCCGTTTTTTTTCTAAGTGTCTTATCGAGAGAAGGAAAAAGAGGTGATTTTTAGCCACTCTCGATTTTGTACTTCGAAAAAATCCAAATTTTTTTTTTTTTTTTTTTCCGTTTTTTTTCTAAGTGTCTGATCGAGAGAAGGAAAAAGAGGTGATTTTTAGCCTCTCTCGATTTTGTACTTAGAAAAAAATCCAATTTTTTTTTTTTTTTTTCATTTTTTTTTCTAAGTGTCTGATCGAGAGAAGGAAAAAGAGGTGATTTTTAGCCTCTCTCGATTTTGTACTTAGAAAAAATCCAATTTTTTTTTTTTTTTTTCATTTTTTTTTCTAAGTGTCTGATCGAGAAAAGGAAAAAGAGGTGATTTTTAGCCACTCTCGATTTTGTACTTCGAAAAAATCCAAATTTTTTTTTTTTTTTTTTTCCGTTTTTTTTCTAAGTGTCTGATCGAGAGAAGGAAAAAGAGGTGATTTTTAGCCTCTCTCGATTTTGTACTTAGAAAAAATCCAATTTTTTTTTTTTTTTTTTCCGTTTTTTTTCTAAGTGTCTGATCGAGAGAAGGAAAAAGAGGTGATTTTTAGCCACTCTCGATTTTGTACTTAGAAAAAATCCAAATTTTTTTTTTTTTTTTTTCCGTTTTTTTTCTAAGTGTCTGATCGAGAGAAGGAAAAAGAGGTGATTTTTAGCCTCTCTCGATTTTGTACTTAGAAAAAATCCAATTTTTTTTTTTTTTTTTAATTTTTTTTTCTAAGTGTCTGATCGAGAGAAGGAAAAAGAGGTGATTTTTAGCCACTCTCTCGATTTTGTACTTAGAAAAAATCCAAATTTTTTTTTTTTTTTTTTCCGTTTTTTTTCTAAGTGTCTGATCGAGAGAAGGAAAAAGAGGTGATTTTTAGCCACCCTCGATTTTGTACTTAGAAAAAATCCAAATTTTTTTTTTTTTTTTTTCCGTTTTTTTTCTAAGTGTCTGATCGAGAAAAGGAAAAAGAGGTGATTTTTAGCCTCTCTCGATTTTGTACTTAGAAAAAAATCCAAATTTTTTTTTTTTTTTTTCCGTTTTTTTTCTAAGTGTCTGATCGAGAGAAGGAAAAAGAGGTGATTTTTAGCCACTCTCGATTTTGTACTTAGAAAAAATCCAATTTTTTTTTTTTTTTTTTTCCGTTTTTTTTCTAAGTGTCTGATCGAGAGAAGGAAAAAGAGGTGATTTTTAGCCTCTCTCGATTTTGTACTTAGAAAAAATCCAATTTTTTTTTTTTTTTTTTCATTTTTTTTTCTAAGTGTCTGATCGAGAAAAGGAAAAAGAGGTGATTTTTAGCCTCTCTCGATTTTGTACTTAGAAAAAATCCAATTTTTTTTTTTTTTTTTTTCCGTTTTTTTTCTAAGTGTCTGATCGAGAAAAGGAAAAAGAGGTGATTTTTAGCCTCTCTCGATTTTGTACTTAGAAAAAATCCAATTTTTTTTTTTTTTTTTCCGTTTTTTTTTCTAAGTGTCTGATCGAGAGAAGGAAAAAGAGGTGATTTTTAGCCACTCTCGATTTTGTACTTAGAAAAAATCCAAATTTTATTTTTTTTTTTTTCCGTTTTTTTTCTAAGTGTCTGATCGAGAGAAGGAAAAAGAGGTGATTTTTAGCCACTCTCGATTTTGTACTTAGAAAAAATCCAAATTTTTTTTTTTTTTTTTTCCGTTTTTTTTCTAAGTGTCTGATCGAGAGAAGGAAAAAGAGGTGATTTTTAGCCTCTCTCGATTTTGTACTTAGAAAAAATCCAATTTTTTTTTTTTTTTTTTCCGTTTTTTTTCTAAGTGTCTGATCGAGAAAAGGAAAAAGAGGTGATTTTTAGCCTCTCTCGATTTTGTACTTAGAAAAAATCCAATTTTTTTTTTTTTTTTTCCGTTTTTTTTTCTAAGTGTCTGATCGAGAGAAGGAAAAAGAGGTGATTTTTAGCCACTCTCGATTTTGTACTTAGAAAAAATCCAAATTTTATTTTTTTTTTTCCGTTTTTTTTCTAAGTGTCTGATCGAGAGAAGGAAAAAGAGGTGATTTTTAGCCACTCTCGATTTTGTACTTAGAAAAAATCCAAATTTTTTTTTTTTTTTTTTCCGTTTTTTTTCTAAGTGTCTGATCGAGAGAAGGAAAAAGAGGTGATTTTTAGCCTCTCTCGATTTTGTACTTAGAAAAAAATCCAATTTTTTTTTTTTTTTTTTTCCGTTTTTTTTCTAAGTGTCTGATCGAGAAAAGGAAAAAGAGGTGATTTTTAGCCTCTCTCGATTTTGTACTTAGAAAAAATCCAATTTTTTTTTTTTTTTTTTCTTTTTTTTTTCTAAGTGTCTGATCGAGAAAAGGAAAAAGAGGTGATTTTTAGCCTCTCTCGATTTTGTACTTAGAAAAAATCCAAATTTTTTTTTTTTTTTTTCCGTTTTTTTTCTAAGTGTCTGTTCGAGAAAAGGAAAAAGAGGTGATTTTTAGCCTCTCTCGATTTTGTACTTAGAAAAAATCCAAATTTTTTTTTTTTTTTTTCCGTTTTTTTTCTAAGTGTCTGATCGAGAGAAGGAAAAAGAGGTGATTTTTAGCCACTCTCGATTTTGTACTTAGAAAAAATCCAAATTTTTTTTTTTTTTTTTCCGTTTTTTTTCTAAGTGTCTGATCGAGAGAAGGAAAAAGAGGTGATTTTTAGCCACTCTCGATTTTGTACTTAGAAAAAATCCAATTTTTTTTTTTTTTTTTTCCGTTTTTTTTCTAAGTGTCTGATCGAGAGAAGGAAAAAGAGGTGATTTTTAGCCTCTCTCGATTTTGTAATTAGAAAAAATCCAAATTTATTTTTTTTTTTTCCGTTTTTTTTCTAAGTGTCTGATCGAGAGAAGGAAAAAGAGGTGATTTTTAGCCACTCTCGATTTTGTACTTAGAAAAAATCCAAATTTTTTTTTTTTTTTTTTTCCGTTTTTTTTCTAAGTGTCTGATCGAGAGAAGGAAAAAGAGGTGATTTTTAGCCTCTCTCGATTTTGTACTTAGAAAAAATCCAATTTTTTTTTTTTTTTTTTCATTTTTTTTTCTAAGTGTCTGATCGAGAGAAGGAAAAAGAGGTGATTTTTAGCCACTCTCGATTTTGTACTTAGAAAAAATCCAAATTTTTTTTTTTTTTTTTTCCGTTTTTTTTCTAAGTGTCTTATCGAGAGAAGGAAAAAGAGGTGATTTTTAGCCACTCTCGATTTTGTACTTCGAAAAAATCCAAATTTTTTTTTTTTTTTTTTTCCGTTTTTTTTCTAAGTGTCTGATCGAGAGAAGGAAAAAGAGGTGATTTTTAGCCTCTCTCGATTTTGTACTTAGAAAAAAATCCAATTTTTTTTTTTTTTTTTCATTTTTTTTTCTAAGTGTCTGATCGAGAGAAGGAAAAAGAGGTGATTTTTAGCCTCTCTCGATTTTGTACTTAGAAAAAATCCAATTTTTTTTTTTTTTTTTCATTTTTTTTTCTAAGTGTCTGATCGAGAAAAGGAAAAAGAGGTGATTTTTAGCCTCTCTCGATTTTGTACTTAGAAAAAATCCAAATTTTTTTTTTTTTTTTTTCCGTTTTTTTTGTAAGTGTCTGATCGAGAAAAGGAAAAAGAGGTGATTTTTAGCCACTCTCGATTTTGTACTTAGAAAAAATCCAAATTTTTTTTTTTTTTTTTTCCGTTTTTTTTCTAAGTGTCTGATCGAGAGAAGGAAAAAGAGGTGATTTTTAGCCACCCTCGATTTTGTACTTTGAAAAAATCCAATTTTTTTTTTTTTTTTTTTTCCGTTTTTTTTCTAAGTGTCTGATCGAGAAAAGGAAAAAGAGGTGATTTTTAGCCTCTCTCGATTTTGTACTTAGAAAAAATCCAATTTTTTTTTTTTTTTTTTTCCGTTTTTTTTCTAAGTGTCTGATCGAGAGAAGGAAAAAGAGGTGATTTTTAGCCACTCTGGATTTTGTACTTAGAAAAAATCCAATTTTTTTTTTTTTTTTTTTCCGTTTTTTTTCTAAGTGTCTGATCGAGAGAAGGAAAAAGAGGTGATTTTTAGCCTCTCTCGATTTTGTACTTAGAAAAAATCCAATTTTTTTTTTTTTTTTTTCATTTTTTTTTCTAAGTGTCTGATCGAGAGAAGGAAAAAGAGGTGATTTTTAGCCTCTCTCGATTTTGTACTTAGAAAAAATCCAATTTTTATTTTTATTTTTTTATTTTTTTTTCTAAGTGTCTGATCGAGAGAAGGAAAAAGAGGTGATTTTTAGCCACTCTCGATTTTGTACTTAGAAAAAATCCAATTTTTTTTTTTTTTTTTTTCCGTTTTTTTTCTAAGTGTCTGATCGAGAGAAGGAAAAAGAGGTGATTTTTAGCCTCTCTCGATTTTGTACTTAGAAAAAATCCAAATTTTTTTTTTTTTTTTTTCCGTTTTTTTTCTAAGTGTCTGATCGAGAGAAGGAAAAAGAGGTGATTTTTAGCCACTCTCGATTTTGTACTAAGAAAAAATCCAATTTTTTTTTTTTTTTTTTTCCGTTTTTTTTCTAAGTGTCTGATCGAGAGAAGGAAAAAGAGGTGATTTTTAGCCTCTCTCGATTTTGTACTTAGAAAAAATCCAATTTTTTTTTTTTTTTTTTCATTTTTTTTTCTAAGTGTCTGATCGAGAGAAGGAAAAAGAGGTGATTTTTAGCCACTCTCGATTTTGTACTTAGAAAAAATCCAAATTTTTTTTTTTTTTTTTTCCGTTTTTTTTCTAAGTGTCTTATCGAGAGAAGGAAAAAGAGGTGATTTTTAGCCACTCTCGATTTTGTACTTCGAAAAAATCCAAATTTTTTTTTTTTTTTTTTTCCGTTTTTTTTCTAAGTGTCTGATCGAGAGAAGGAAAAAGAGGTGATTTTTAGCCTCTCTCGATTTTGTACTTAGAAAAAAATCCAATTTTTTTTTTTTTTTTCATTTTTTTTTCTAAGTGTCTGATCGAGAGAAGGAAAAAGAGGTGATTTTTAGCCTCTCTCGATTTTGTACTTAGAAAAAATCCAATTTTTTTTTTTTTTTTTCATTTTTTTTTCTAAGTGTCTGATCGAGAAAAGGAAAAAGAGGTGATTTTTAGCCTCTCTCGATTTTGTACTTAGAAAAAATCCAAATTTTTTTTTTTTTTTTTTCCGTTTTTTTTCTAAGTGTCTTATCGAGAGAAGGAAAAAGAGGTGATTTTTAGCCACTCTCGATTTTGTACTTCGAAAAAATCCAAATTTTTTTTTTTTTTTTTTTCCGTTTTTTTTCTAAGTGTCTGATCGAGAGAAGGAAAAAGAGGTGATTTTTAGCCTCTCTCGATTTTGTACTTAGAAAAAAATCCAATTTTTATTTTTTTTTTTCATTTTTTTTTCTAAGTGTCTGATCGAGAGAAGGAAAAAGAGGTGATTTTTAGCCTCTCTCGATTTTGTACTTAGAAAAAATCCATTTTTTTTTTTTTTTTTTCATTTTTTTTTCTAAGTGTCTGATCGAGAAAAGGAAAAAGAGGTGATTTTTAGCCTCTCTCGATTTTGTACTTAGAAAAAATCCAAATTTTTTTTTTTTTTTTTTCCGTTTTTTTTCTAAGTGTCTGATCGAGAAAAGGAAAAAGAGGTGATTTTTAGCCTCTCTCGATTTTGTACTTAGAAAAAATCCAAATATTTTTTTTTTTTTTTTCCGTTTTTTTTCTAAGTGTCTGATCGAGAGAAGGAAAAAGAGGTGATTTTTAGCCTCTCTCGATTTTGTACTTAGAAAAAATCCAAATTTTTTTTTTTTTTTTCCGTTATTTTTCTAAGTGTCCGATCGAGAGAAGGAAAAAGAGGTGATTTTTAGCCTCTCTCGATTTTGTACTTAGAAAAAATCCAAATTTTTTATTTTTTTTTTCCGTTTTTTTTCTAAGTGTCTGATCGAGAGAAGGAAAAAGAGGTGATTTTTAGCCACTCTCGATTTTGTACTTAGAAAAAATCCAAATTTTTTTTTTTTTTTTTTCCGTTTTTTTTCTAAGTGTCTGATCGAGAGAAGGAAAAAGAGGTGATTTTTAGCCACCCTCGATTTTGTACTTAGAAAAAATCCAATTTTTTTTTTTTTTTTTTTTCCGTTTTTTTTCTAAGTGTCTGATCGAGAAAAGGAAAAAGAGGTGATTTTTAGCCTCTCTCGATTTTGTACTTAGAAAAAATCCAAATTTTTTTTTTTTTTTTTTCCGTTTTTTTTCTAAGTGTCTGATCGAGAGAAGGAAAAAGAGGTGATTTTTAGCCACTCTCGATTTTGTACTTAGAAAAAATCCAAATTTTTTTTTTTTTTTTTTCCGTTTTTTTTCTAAGTGTCTGATCGAGAGAAGGAAAAAGAGGTGATTTTTAGCCACTCTGGATTTTGTACTTAGAAAAAATCCAATTTTTTTTTTTTTTTTTTCATTTTTTTTTCTAAGTGTCTGATCGAGAAAAGGAAAAAGAGGTGATTTTTAGCCTCTCTCGATTTTGTACTTAGAAAAAATCCAATTTTTTTTTTTTTTTTTTTCCGTTTTTTTTCTAAGTGTCTGATCGAGAAAAGGAAAAAGAGGTGATTTTTAGCCACTCTCGATTTTGTACTTAGAAAAAATCCAAATTTTTTATTTTTTTTTTTCCGTTTTTTTTCTAAGTGTCTGATCGAGAGAAGGAAAAAGAGGTGATTTTTAGCCACTCTCGATTTTGTACTTAGAAAAAATCCAATTTTTTTTTTTTTTTTTTTCCGTTTTTTTTCTAAGTGTCTGATCGAGAGAAGGAAAAAGAGGTGATTTTTAGCCTCTCTCGATTTTGTACTTAGAAAAAATCCCAATTTTTTTTTTTTTTTTTTCCGTTTTTTTTCTAAGTGTCTGATCGAGAAAAGGAAAAAGAGGTGATTTTTAGCCACTCTCGATTTTGTACTTAGAAAAAATCCAAATTTTTTTTTTTTTTTTTCCGTTTTTTTTCTAAGTGTCTGATCGAGAGAAGGAAAAAGAGGTGATTTTTAGCCTCTCTCGATTTTGTACTTAGAAAAAATCCAAATTTTTTTTTTTTTTTTTTCCGTTTTTTTTCTAAGTGTCTGATCGAGAAAAGGAAAAAGAGGTGATTTTTAGCCTCTCTCGATTTTGTACTTAGAAAAAATCCAAATTTTTTTTTTTTTTTTTTTCCGTTTTTTTTCTAAGTGTCTGATCGAGAGAAGGAAAAAGAGGTGATTTTTAGCCACTCTCGATTTTGTACTTAGAAAAAATCCAAATTTTTTTTTTTTTTTTTTCCGTTTTTTTTCTAAGTGTCTGATCGAGAGAAGGAAAAAGAGGTGATTTTTAGCCTCTCTCGATTTTGTACTTAGAAAAAATCCAAATTTTTTTTTTTTTTTTTTTCCGTTTTTTTTCTAAGTGTCTGATCGAGAGAAGGAAAAAGAGGTGATTTTTAGCCACTCTCGATTTTGTACTTAGAAAAAATCCAAATTTTTTTTTTTTTTTTTTCCGTTTTTTTTCTAAGTGTCTGATCGAGAGAAGGAAAAAGAGGTGATTTTTAGCCTCTCTCGATTTTGTACTTAGAAAAAATCCAAATTTTTTTTTTTTTTTTTTCCGTTTTTTTTCTAAGTGTCTGATCGAGAGAAGGAAAAAGAGGTGATTTTTAGCCTCTCTCGATTTTGTACTTAGAAAAAATCCAATTTTTATTTTTATTTTTTTATTTTTTTTTCTAAGTGTCTGATCGAGAGAAGGAAAAAGAGGTGATTTTTAGCCTCTCTCGATTTTGTAATTAGAAAAAATCCAAATTTATTTTTTTTTTTTCCGTTTTTTTTCTAAGTGTCTGATCGAGAGAAGGAAAAAGAGGTGATTTTTAGCCACTCTCGATTTTGTACTTAGAAAAAATCCAATTTTTTTTTTTTTTTTTTTTCCGTTTTTTTTCTAAGTGTCTGATCGAGAGAAGGAAAAAGAGGTGATTTTTAGCCTCTCTCGATTTTGTACTTAGAAAAAATCCAATTTTTTTTTTTTTTTTTTCATTTTTTTTTCTAAGTGTCTGATCGAGAGAAGGAAAAAGAGGTGATTTTTAGCCACTCTCGATTTTGTACTTAGAAAAAATCCAAATTTTTTTTTTTTTTTTTTCCGTTTTTTTTCTAAGTGTCTTATCGAGAGAAGGAAAAAGAGGTGATTTTTAGCCACTCTCGATTTTGTACTTCGAAAAAATCCAAATTTTTTTTTTTTTTTTTTCCGTTTTTTTTCTAAGTGTCTGATCGAGAGAAGGAAAAAGAGGTGATTTTTAGCCTCTCTCGATTTTGTACTTAGAAAAAAATCGTATTTTTTTTTTTTTTTTTCATTTTTTTTTCTAAGTGTCTGATCGAGAGAAGGAAAAAGAGGTGATTTTTAGCCTCTCTCGATTTTGTACTTAGAAAAAATCCAATTTTTTTTTTTTTTTTTCATTTTTTTTTCTAAGTGTCTGATCGAGAAAAGGAAAAAGAGGTGATTTTTAGCCTCTCTCGATTTTGTACTTAGAAAAAATCCAAATTTTTTTTTTTTTTTTTTCCGTTTTTTTTGTAAGTGTCTGATCGAGAAAAGGAAAAAGAGGTGATTTTTAGCCACTCTCGATTTTGTACTTAGAAAAAATCCAAATTTTTTTTTTTTTTTTTTCCGTTTTTTTTCTAAGTGTCTGATCGAGAGAAGGAAAAAGAGGTGATTTTTAGCCACCCTCGATTTTGTACTTTGAAAAAATCCAATTTTTTTTTTTTTTTTTTTTCCGTTTTTTTTCTAAGTGTCTGATCGAGAAAAGGAAAAAGAGGTGATTTTTAGCCTCTCTCGATTTTGTACTTAGAAAAAATCCAATTTTTTTTTTTTTTTTTTTCCGTTTTTTTTCTAAGTGTCTGATCGAGAGAAGGAAAAAGAGGTGATTTTTAGCCACTCTGGATTTTGTACTTAGAAAAAATCCAATTTTTTTTTTTTTTTTTTTCCGTTTTTTTTCTAAGTGTCTGATCGAGAGAAGGAAAAAGAGGTGATTTTTAGCCTCTCTCGATTTTGTACTTAGAAAAAATCCAATTTTTTTTTTTTTTTTTTCATTTTTTTTTCTAAGTGTCTGATCGAGAAAAGGAAAAAGAGGTGATTTTTAGCCACTCTCGATTTTGTACTTAGAAAAAATCCAAATTTTTTATTTTTTTTTTTCCGTTTTTTTTCTAAGTGTCTGATCGAGAGAAGGAAAAAGAGGTGATTTTTAGCCACTCTCGATTTTGTACTTAGAAAAAATCCAATTTTTTTTTTTTTTTTTTTCCGTTTTTTTTCTAAGTGTCTGATCGAGAGAAGGAAAAAGAGGTGATTTTTAGCCTCTCTCGATTTTGTACTTAGAAAAAATCAAATTTTTTTTTTTTTTTTTCATTTTTTTTTCTAAGTGTCTGATCGAGAGAAGGAAAAAGAGGTGATTTTTAGCCACTCTCGATTTTGTACTTAGAAAAAATCCAAATTTTATTTTTTTTTTTTTCCGTTTTTTTTCTAAGTGTCTGATCGAGAGAAGGAAAAAGAGGTGATTTTTAGCCACTCTCGATTTTGTACTTAGAAAAAAATCCAAATTTTTTTTTTTTTTTTTTCCGTTTTTTTTCTAAGTGTCTGATCGAGAGAAGGAAAAAGAGGTGATTTTTAGCCTCTCTCGATTTTGTACTTAGAAAAAATCCAAATTTTTTTTTTTTTTTTTCCCGTTTTTTTTCTAAGTGTCTGATCGAGAAAAGGAAAAAGAGGTGATTTTTAGCCTCTCTCGATTTTGTACTTAGAAAAAATCCAAATTTTTTTTTTTTTTTTTTTCCGTTTTTTTTCTAAGTGTCTGATCGAGAGAAGGAAAAAGAGGTGATTTTTAGCCACTCTCGATTTTGTACTTAGAAAAAATCCAAATTTTTTTTTTTTTTTTTTCCGTTTTTTTTCTAAGTGTCTGATCGAGAGAAGGAAAAAGAGGTGATTTTTAGCCTCTCTCGATTTTGTACTTAGAAAAAATCCAAATTTTTTTTTTTTTTTTTCCGTTTTTTTTCTAAGTGTCTGATCGAGAGAAGGAAAAAGAGGTGATTTTTAGCCACTCTCGATTTTGTACTTAGAAAAAATCCAAATTTTTTTTTTTTTTTTTTTCCGTTTTTTTTCTAAGTGTCTGATCGAGAGAAGGAAAAAGAGGTGATTTTTAGCCTCTCTCGATTTTGTACTTAGAAAAAATCCAAATTTTTTTTTTTTTTTTTTCCGTTTTTTTTTCTAAGTGTTTGATCGAGAGAAGGAAAAAGAGGTGATTTTTAGCCACTCTCGATTTTGTACTTAGAAAAAATCCAAATTTTTTTTTTTTTTTTTTCCGTTTTTTTTCTAAGTGTCTGATCGAGAGAAGGAAAAAGAGGTGATTTTTAGCCTCTCTCGATTTTGTACTTAGAAAAAATCCAATTTTTATTTTTATTTTTTTATTTTTTTTTCTAAGTGTCTGATCGAGAGAAGGAAAAAGAGGTGATTTTTAGCCACTCTCGATTTTGTACTTAGAAAAAATCCAATTTTTTTTTTTTTTTTTTTCCGTTTTTTTTCTAAGTGTCTGATCGAGAGAAGGAAAAAGAGGTGATTTTTAGCCTCTCTCGATTTTGTACTTAGAAAAAATCCAAATTTTTTTTTTTTTTTTTTCCGTTTTTTTTCTAAGTGTCTGATCGAGAGAAGGAAAAAGAGGTGATTTTTAGCCACTCTCGATTTTGTACTAAGAAAAAATCCAATTTTTTTTTTTTTTTTTTTCCGTTTTTTTTCTAAGTGTCTGATCGAGAGAAGGAAAAAGAGGTGATTTTTAGCCTCTCTCGATTTTGTACTTAGAAAAAATCCAATTTTTTTTTTTTTTTTTTCATTTTTTTTTCTAAGTGTCTGATCGAGAGAAGGAAAAAGAGGTGATTTTTAGCCACTCTCGATTTTGTACTTAGAAAAAATCCAAATTTTTTTTTTTTTTTTTTCCGTTTTTTTTCTAAGTGTCTTATCGAGAGAAGGAAAAAGAGGTGATTTTTAGCCACTCTCGATTTTGTACTTCGAAAAAATCCAAATTTTTTTTTTTTTTTTTTCCCGTTTTTTTTCTAAGTGTCTGATCGAGAGAAGGAAAAAGAGGTGATTTTTAGCCTCTCTCGATTTTGTACTTAGAAAAAATCCAAATTTTTTTTTTTTTTTTTCCCGTTTTTTTTCTAAGTGTCTGATCGAGAAAAGGAAAAAGAGGTGATTTTTAGCCTCTCTCGATTTTGTACTTAGAAAAAATCCAAATTTTTTTTTTTTTTTTTTTCCGTTTTTTTTCTAAGTGTCTGATCGAGAGAAGGAAAAAGAGGTGATTTTTAGCCACTCTCGATTTTGTACTTAGAAAAAATCCAAATATTTTTTTTTTTTTTTTCCGTTTTTTTTCTAAGTGTCTGATCGAGAGAAGGAAAAAGAGGTGATTTTTAGCCTCTCTCGATTTTGTACTTAGAAAAAATCCAAATTTTTTTTTTTTTTTTTCCGTTTTTTTTCTAAGTGTCTGATCGAGAGAAGGAAAAAGAGGTGATTTTTAGCCACTCTCGATTTTGTACTTAGAAAAAATCCAAATTTTTTTTTTTTTTTTTTTCCGTTTTTTTTCTAAGTGTCTGATCGAGAGAAGGAAAAAGAGGTGATTTTTAGCCTCTCTCGATTTTGTACTTAGAAAAAATCCAAATTTTTTTTTTTTTTTTTTCCGTTTTTTTTCTAAGTGTTTGATCGAGAGAAGGAAAAAGAGGTGATTTTTAGCCACTCTCGATTTTGTACTTAGAAAAAATCCAAATTTTTTATTTTTTTTTTTCCGTTTTTTTTCTAAGTGTCTGATCGAGAGAAGGAAAAAGAGGTGATTTTTAGCCTCTCTCGATTTTGTACTTAGAAAAAATCCAATTTTTATTTTTATTTTTTTATTTTTTTTTCTAAGTGTCTGATCGAGAGAAGGAAAAAGAGGTGATTTTTAGCCACTCTCGATTTTGTACTTAGAAAAAATCCAATTTTTTTTTTTTTTTTTTTCCGTTTTTTTTCTAAGTGTCTGATCGAGAGAAGGAAAAAGAGGTGATTTTTAGCCTCTCTCGATTTTGTACTTAGAAAAAATCCAAATTTTTTTTTTTTTTTTTTCCGTTTTTTTTCTAAGTGTCTGATCGAGAGAAGGAAAAAGAGGTGATTTTTAGCCACTCTCGATTTTGTACTAAGAAAAAATCCAATTTTTTTTTTTTTTTTTTTCCGTTTTTTTTCTAAGTGTCTGATCGAGAGAAGGAAAAAGAGGTGATTTTTAGCCTCTCTCGATTTTGTACTTAGAAAAAATCCAATTTTTTTTTTTTTTTTTTCATTTTTTTTTCTAAGTGTCTGATCGAGAGAAGGAAAAAGAGGTGATTTTTAGCCACTCTCGATTTTGTACTTAGAAAAAATCCAAATTTTTTTTTTTTTTTTTTCCGTTTTTTTTCTAAGTGTCTTATCGAGAGAAGGAAAAAGAGGTGATTTTTAGCCACTCTCGATTTTGTACTTCGAAAAAATCCAAATTTTTTTTTTTTTTTTTTCCCGTTTTTTTTCTAAGTGTCTGATCGAGAGAAGGAAAAAGAGGTGATTTTTAGCCTCTCTCGATTTTGTACTTAGAAAAAAATCCAATTTTTTTTTTTTTTTTTCATTTTTTTTTCTAAGTGTCTGATCGAGAGAAGGAAAAAGAGGTGATTTTTAGCCTCTCTCGATTTTGTACTTAGAAAAAATCCAATTTTTTTTTTTTTTTTTCATTTTTTTTTCTAAGTGTCTGATCGAGAAAAGGAAAAAGAGGTGATTTTTAGCCTCTCTCGATTTTGTACTTAGAAAAAATCCAAATTTTTTTTTTTTTTTTTTCCGTTTTTTTTCTAAGTGTCTTATCGAGAGAAGGAAAAAGAGGTGATTTTTAGCCACTCTCGATTTTGTACTTCGAAAAAATCCAAATTTTTTTTTTTTTTTTTTTCCTTTTCCGTTTTTTTTCTAAGTGTCTGATCGAGAGAAGGAAAAAGAGGTGATTTTTAGCCTCTCTCGATTTTGTACTTAGAAAAAAATCCAATTTTTTTTTTTTTTTTTCATTTTTTTTTCTAAGTGTCTGATCGAGAGAAGGAAAAAGAGGTGATTTTTAGCCTCTCTCGATTTTGTACTTAGAAAAAATCCAATTTTTTTTTTTTTTTTTCATTTTTTTTTCTAAGTGTCTGATCGAGAAAAGGAAAAAGAGGTGATTTTTAGCCTCTCTCGATTTTGTACTTAGAAAAAATCCAAATTTTTTTTTTTTTTTTTCCGTTTTTTTTCTAAGTGTCTGATCGAGAAAAGGAAAAAGAGGTGATTTTTAGCCTCTCTCGATTTTGTACTTAGAAAAAATCCAAATTTTTTTTTTTTTTTTTTCCGTTTTTTTTCTAAGTGTCTGATCGAGAGAAGGAAAAAGAGGTGATTTTTAGCCTCTCTCGATTTTGTACTTAGAAAAAATCCAAATTTTTTTTTTTTTTTTCCGTTATTTTTCTAAGTGTCCGATCGAGAGAAGGAAAAAGAGGTGATTTTTAGCCTCTCTCGATTTTGTACTTAGAAAAAATCCAAATTTTTTATTTTTTTTTTCCGTTTTTTTTCTAAGTGTCTGATCGAGAGAAGGAAAAAGAGGTGATTTTTAGCCACTCTCGATTTTGTACTTAGAAAAAATCCAAATTTTTTTTTTTTTTTTTTCCGTTTTTTTTCTAAGTGTCTGATCGAGAGAAGGAAAAAGAGGTGATTTTTAGCCACCCTCGATTTTGTACTTAGAAAAAATCCAATTTTTTTTTTTTTTTTTTTTCCGTTTTTTTTCTAAGTGTCTGATCGAGAAAAGGAAAAAGAGGTGATTTTTAGCCTCTCTCGATTTTGTACTTAGAAAAAATCCAAATTTTTTTTTTTTTTTTTTCCGTTTTTTTTCTAAGTGTCTGATCGAGAGAAGGAAAAAGAGGTGATTTTTAGCCACTCTGGATTTTGTACTTAGAAAAAATCCAATTTTTTTTTTTTTTTTTTCCGTTTTTTTTCTAAGTGTCTGATCGAGAGAAGGAAAAAGAGGTGATTTTTAGCCTCTCTCGATTTTGTACTTAGAAAAAATCCAAATTTTTTTTTTTTTTTTTTCCGTTTTTTTTCTAAGTGTCTGATCGAGAGAAGGAAAAAGAGGTGATTTTTAGCCACTCTGGATTTTGTACTTAGAAAAAATCCAATTTTTTTTTTTTTTTTTCATTTTTTTTTCTAAGTGTCTGATCGAGAAAAGGAAAAAGAGGTGATTTTTAGCCTCTCTCGATTTTGTACTTAGAAAAAATCCAATTTTTTTTTTTTTTTTTTCCGTTTTTTTTCTAAGTGTCTGATCGAGAAAAGGAAAAAGAGGTGATTTTTAGCCACTCTCGATTTTGTACTTAGAAAAAATCCAAATTTTTTATTTTTTTTTTTCCGTTTTTTTTCTAAGTGTCTGATCGAGAGAAGGAAAAAGAGGTGATTTTTAGCCACTCTCGATTTTGTACTTAGAAAAAATCCAATTTTTTTTTTTTTTTTTTTCCGTTTTTTTTCTAAGTGTCTGATCGAGAGAAGGAAAAAGAGGTGATTTTTAGCCTCTCTCGATTTTGTACTTAGAAAAAATCCAAATTTTTTTTTTTTTTTTTTCCGTTTTTTTTCTAAGTGTCTGATCGAGAAAAGGAAAAAGAGGTGATTTTTAGCCACTCTCGATTTTGTACTTAGAAAAAATCCAAATTTTTTTTTTTTTTTTTCCGTTTTTTTTCTAAGTGTCTGATCGAGAGAAGGAAAAAGAGGTGATTTTTAGCCTCTCTCGATTTTGTACTTAGAAAAAATCCAAATTTTTTTTTTTTTTTTTTCCGTTTTTTTTCTAAGTGTCTGATCGAGAAAAGGAAAAAGAGGTGATTTTTAGCCTCTCTCGATTTTGTACTTAGAAAAAATCCAAATTTTTTTTTTTTTTTTTTCCGTTTTTTTTCTAAGTGTCTGATCGAGAGAAGGAAAAAGAGGTGATTTTTAGCCACTCTCGATTTTGTACTTAGAAAAAATCCAAATTTTTTTTTTTTTTTTTCCGTTTTTTTTCTAAGTGTCTGATCGAGAGAAGGAAAAAGAGGTGATTTTTAGCCTCTCTCGATTTTGTACTTAGAAAAAATCCAAATTTTTTTTTTTTTTTTTTCCGTTTTTTTTCTAAGTGTCTGATCGAGAGAAGGAAAAAGAGGTGATTTTTAGCCACTCTCGATTTTGTACTTAGAAAAAATCCAAATTTTTTTTTTTTTTTTTTCCGTTTTTTTTCTAAGTGTCTGATCGAGAGAAGGAAAAAGAGGTGATTTTTAGCCTCTCTCGATTTTGTACTTAGAAAAAATCCAAATTTTTTTTTTTTTTTTTTCCGTTTTTTTTCTAAGTGTCTGATCGAGAGAAGGAAAAAGAGGTGATTTTTAGCCTCTCTCGATTTTGTACTTAGAAAAAATCCAATTTTTATTTTTATTTTTTTTTCTAAGTGTCTGATCGAGAGAAGGAAAAAGAGGTGATTTTTAGCCACTCTCGATTTTGTACTTAGAAAAAATCCAATTTTTTTTTTTTTTTTTTTCCGTTTTTTTTCTAAGTGTCTGATCGAGAGAAGGAAAAAGAGGTGATTTTTAGCCTCTCTCGATTTTGTACTTAGAAAAAATCCAAATTTTTTTTTTTTTTTTTTCCGTTTTTTTTCTAAGTGTCTGATCGAGAGAAGGAAAAAGAGTTGATTTTTAGCCACTCTCGATTTTGTACTAAGAAAAAATCCAATTTTTTTTTTTTTTTTTTTCCGTTTTTTTTCTAAGTGTCTGATCGAGAGAAGGAAAAAGAGGTGATTTTTAGCCTCTCTCGATTTTGTACTTAGAAAAAATCCAATTTTTTTTTTTTTTTTTTCATTTTTTTTTCTAAGTGTCTGATCGAGAGAAGGAAAAAGAGGTGATTTTTAGCCACTCTCGATTTTGTACTTAGAAAAAATCCAAATTTTTTTTTTTTTTTTTTCCGTTTTTTTTCTAAGTGTCTTATCGAGAGAAGGAAAAAGAGGTGATTTTTAGCCACTCTCGATTTTGTACTTCGAAAAAATCCAAATTTTTTTTTTTTTTTTTTTCCGTTTTTTTTCTAAGTGTCTGATCGAGAGAAGGAAAAAGAGGTGATTTTTAGCCTCTCTCGATTTTGTACTTAGAAAAAAATCCAATTTTTTTTTTTTTTTTTCATTTTTTTTTCTAAGTGTCTGATCGAGAGAAGGAAAAAGAGGTGATTTTTAGCCTCTCTCGATTTTGTACTTAGAAAAAATCCAATTTTTTTTTTTTTTTTCATTTTTTTTTCTAAGTGTCTGATCGAGAAAAGGAAAAAGAGGTGATTTTTAGCCTCTCTCGATTTTGTACTTAGAAAAAATCCAAATTTTTTTTTTTTTTTTTCCGTTTTTTTTCTAAGTGTCTTATCGAGAGAAGGAAAAAGAGGTGATTTTTAGCCACTCTCGATTTTGTACTTCGAAAAAATCCAAATTTTTTTTTTTTTTTTTTTCCGTTTTTTTTCTAAGTGTCTGATCGAGAGAAGGAAAAAGAGGTGATTTTTAGCCTCTCTCGATTTTGTACTTAGAAAAAAATCCAATTTTTTTTTTTTTTTTTCATTTTTTTTTCTAAGTGTCTGATCGAGAGAAGGAAAAAGAGGTGATTTTTAGCCTCTCTCGATTTTGTACTTAGAAAAAATCCAATTTTTTTTTTTTTTTTTCATTTTTTTTTCTAAGTGTCTGATTGAGAAAAGGAAAAAGAGGTGATTTTTAGCCTCTCTCGATTTTGTACTTAGAAAAAATCCAAATTTTTTTTTTTTTTTTTCCGTTTTTTTTCTAAGTGTCTGATCGAGAAAAGGAAAAAGAGGTGATTTTTAGCCTCTCTCGATTTTGTACTTAGAAAAAATCCAAATTTTTTTTTTTTTTTTTTCCGTTTTTTTTCTAAGTGTCTGATCGAGAGAAGGAAAAAGAGGTGATTTTTAGCCTCTCTCGATTTTGTACTTAGAAAAAATCCAAATTTTTTTTTTTTTTTCCGTTATTTTTCTAAGTGTCCGATCGAGAGAAGGAAAAAGAGGTGATTTTTAGCCTCTCTCGATTTTGTACTTAGAAAAAATCCAAATTTTTTATTTTTTTTTTCCGTTTTTTTTCTAAGTGTCTGATCGAGAGAAGGAAAAAGAGGTGATTTTTAGCCACTCTCGATTTTGTACTTAGAAAAAATCCAAATTTTTTTTTTTTTTTTTTCCGTTTTTTTTCTAAGTGTCTGATCGAGAGAAGGAAAAAGAGGTGATTTTTAGCCACCCTCGATTTTGTACTTAGAAAAAATCCAATTTTTTTTTTTTTTTTTTTTCCGTTTTTTTTCTAAGTGTCTGATCGAGAAAAGGAAAAAGAGGTGATTTTTAGCCTCTCTCGATTTTGTACTTAGAAAAAATCCAAATTTTTTTTTTTTTTTTTTCCGTTTTTTTTCTAAGTGTCTGATCGAGAGAAGGAAAAAGAGGTGATTTTTAGCCACTCTGGATTTTGTACTTAGAAAAAATCCAATTTTTTTTTTTTTTTTTTTCCGTTTTTTTTCTAAGTGTCTGATCGAGAGAAGGAAAAAGAGGTGATTTTTAGCCTCTCTCGATTTTGTACTTAGAAAAAATCCAATTTTTTTTTTTTTTTTTTCATTTTTTTTTCTAAGTGTCTGATCGAGAAAAGGAAAAAGAGGTGATTTTTAGCCTCTCTCGATTTTGTACTTAGAAAAAATCCAATTTTTTTTTTTTTTTTTTTCCGTTTTTTTTCTAAGTGTCTGATCGAGAAAAGGAAAAAGAGGTGATTTTTAGCCACTCTCGATTTTGTACTTAGAAAAAATCCAAATTTTTTATTTTTTTTTTTCCGTTTTTTTTCTAAGTGTCTGATCGAGAGAAGGAAAAAGAGGTGATTTTTAGCCACTCTCGATTTTGTACTTAGAAAAAATCCAATTTTTTTTTTTTTTTTTTTCCGTTTTTTTTCTAAGTGTCTGATCGAGAGAAGGAAAAAGAGGTGATTTTTAGCCTCTCTCGATTTTGTACTTAGAAAAAATCCAATTTTTTTTTTTTTTTTTCATTTTTTTTTCTAAGTGTCTGATCGAGAGAAGGAAAAAGAGGTGATTTTTAGCCACTCTCGATTTTGTACTTAGAAAAAATCCAAATTTTTTTTTTTTTTTTTTCCGTTTTTTTTCTAAGTGTCTGATCGAGAGAAGGAAAAAGAGGTGATTTTTAGCCACTCTCGATTTTGTACTTAGAAAAAATCCAAATTTTTTTTTTTTTTTTTTCCGTTTTTTTTCTAAGTGTCTGATCGAGAGAAGGAAAAAGAGGTGATTTTTAGCCTCTCTCGATTTTGTACTTAGAAAAAATCCAATTTTTTTTTTTTTTTTTTTCCGTTTTTTTTCTAAGTGTCTGATCGAGAAAAGGAAAAAGAGGTGATTTTTAGCCTCTCTCGATTTTGTACTTAGAAAAAATCCAAATTTTTTTTTTTTTTTTTTTCCGTTTTTTTTCTAAGTGTCTGATCGAGAGAAGGAAAAAGAGGTGATTTTTAGCCACTCTCGATTTTGTACTTAGAAAAAATCCAAATTTTTTTTTTTTTTTTTTCCGTTTTTTTTCTAAGTGTCTGATCGAGAGAAGGAAAAAGAGGTGATTTTTAGCCTCTCTCGATTTTGTACTTAGAAAAAATCCAAATTTTTTTTTTTTTTTTTTCCGTTTTTTTTCTAAGTGTCTGATCGAGAGAAGGAAAAAGAGGTGATTTTTAGCCACTCTCGATTTTGTACTTAGAAAAAATCCAAATTTTTTTTTTTTTTTTTTCCGTTTTTTTTCTAAGTGTCTGATCGAGAGAAGGAAAAAGAGGTGATTTTTAGCCTCTCTCGATTTTGTACTTAGAAAAAATCCAAATTTTTTTTTTTTTTTTTTCCGTTTTTTTTCTAAGTGTCTGATCGAGAGAAGGAAAAAGAGGTGATTTTTAGCCACTCTCGATTTTGTACTTAGAAAAAATCCAAATTTTTTTTTTTTTTTTTTCCGTTTTTTTTCTAAGTGTCTGATCGAGAGAAGGAAAAAGAGGTGATTTTTAGCCTCTCTCGATTTTGTACTTAGAAAAAATCCAAATTTTTTTTTTTTTTTTTCCGTTTTTTTTCTAAGTGTCTGATCGAGAGAAGGAAAAAGAGGTGATTTTTAGCCACTCTCGATTTTGTACTTAGAAAAAATCCAAATTTTTTTTTTTTTTTTTTCCGTTTTTTTTCTAAGTGTCTGATCGAGAGAAGGAAAAAGAGGTGATTTTTAGCCTCTCTCGATTTTGTACTTAGAAAAAATCCAAATTTTTTTTTTTTTTTTCCGTTTTTTTTCTAAGTGTTTGATCGAGAGAAGGAAAAAGAGGTGATTTTTAGCCACTCTCGATTTTGTACTTAGAAAAAATCCAAATTTTTTTTTTTTTTTTTTCCGTTTTTTTTCTAAGTGTCTGATCGAGAGAAGGAAAAAGAGGTGATTTTTAGCCTCTCTCGATTTTGTACTTAGAAAAAATCCAATTTTTATTTTTATTTTTTTATTTTTTTTTCTAAGTGTCTGATCGAGAGAAGGAAAAAGAGGTGATTTTTAGCCACTCTCGATTTTGTACTTAGAAAAAATCCAATTTTTTTTTTTTTTTTTTTTCCGTTTTTTTTCTAAGTGTCTGATCGAGAGAAGGAAAAAGAGGTGATTTTTAGCCTCTCTCGATTTTGTACTTAGAAAAAATCCAAATTTTTTTTTTTTTTTTTTCCGTTTTTTTTCTAAGTGTCTGATCGAGAGAAGGAAAAAGAGGTGATTTTTAGCCACTCTCGATTTTGTACTAAGAAAAAATCCAATTTTTTTTTTTTTTTTTTTCCGTTTTTTTTCTAAGTGTCTGATCGAGAGAAGGAAAAAGAGGTGATTTTTAGCCTCTCTCGATTTTGTACTTAGAAAAAATCCAATTTTTTTTTTTTTTTTTCATTTTTTTTTCTAAGTGTCTGATCGAGAGAAGGAAAAAGAGGTGATTTTTAGCCACTCTCGATTTTGTACTTAGAAAAAATCCAAATTTTTTTTTTTTTTTTTTCCGTTTTTTTTCTAAGTGTCTTATCGAGAGAAGGAAAAAGAGGTGATTTTTAGCCACTCTCGATTTTGTACTTCGAAAAAATCCAAATTTTTTTTTTTTTTTTTTTCCGTTTTTTTTCTAAGTGTCTGATCGAGAGAAGGAAAAAGAGGTGATTTTTAGCCTCTCTCGATTTTGTACTTAGAAAAAATCCAATTTTTTTTTTTTTTTTTTCATTTTTTTTTCTAAGTGTCTGATCGAGAGAAGGAAAAAGAGGTGATTTTTAGCCACTCTCGATTTTGTACTTAGAAAAAATCCAAATTTTTTTTTTTTTTTTTTCCGTTTTTTTTCTAAGTGTCTTATCGAGAGAAGGAAAAAGAGGTGATTTTTAGCCACTCTCGATTTTGTACTTCGAAAAAATCCAAATTTTTTTTTTTTTTTTTTTCCGTTTTTTTTCTAAGTGTCTGATCGAGAGAAGGAAAAAGAGGTGATTTTTAGCCTCTCTCGATTTTGTACTTAGAAAAAAATCCAATTTTTTTTTTTTTTTTTCATTTTTTTTTCTAAGTGTCTGATCGAGAGAAGGAAAAAGAGGTGATTTTTAGCCTCTCTCGATTTTGTACTTAGAAAAAATCCAATTTTTTTTTTTTTTTTTCATTATTTTTTCTAAGTGTCTGATCGAGAAAAGGAAAAAGAGGTGATTTTTAGCCTCTCTCGATTTTGTACTTAGAAAAAATCCAAATTTTTTTTTTTTTTTTTTCCGTTTTTTTTCTAAGTGTCTGATCGAGAAAAGGAAAAAGAGGTGATTTTTAGCCTCTCTCGATTTTGTACTTAGAAAAAATCCAATTTTTTTTTTTTTTTTTTTCCGTTTTTTTTCTAAGTGTCTGATCGAGAGAAGGAAAAAGAGGTGATTTTTAGCCTCTCTCGATTTTGTACTTAGAAAAAATCCAAATTTTTTTTTTTTTTTTCCGTTATTTTTCTAAGTGTCCGATCGAGAGAAGGAAAAAGAGGTGATTTTTAGCCTCTCTCGATTTTGTACTTAGAAAAAATCCAAATTTTTTATTTTTTTTTTCCGTTTTTTTTCTAAGTGTCTGATCGAGAGAAGGAAAAAGAGGTGATTTTTAGCCACTCTCGATTTTGTACTTAGAAAAAATCCAATTTTTTTTTTTTTTTTTTCCGTTTTTTTTCTAAGTGTCTGATAGAGAGAAGGAAAAAGAGGTGATTTTTAGCCACCCTCGATTTTGTACTTAGAAAAAATCCAATTTTTTTTTTTTTTTTTTTCCGTTTTTTTTCTAAGTGTCTGATCGAGAAAAGGAAAAAGAGGTGATTTTTAGCCTCTCTCGATTTTGTACTTAGAAAAAATCCAAATTTTTTTTTTTTTTTTTCCGTTTTTTTTCTAAGTGTCTGATCGAGAGAAGGAAAAAGAGGTGATTTTTAGCCACTCTGGATTTTGTACTTAGAAAAAATCCAATTTTTTTTTTTTTTTTTTTCCGTTTTTTTTCTAAGTGTCTGATCGAGAGAAGGAAAAAGAGGTGATTTTTAGCCTCTCTCGATTTTGTACTTAGAAAAAATCCAATTTTTTTTTTTTTTTTTTCATTTTTTTTTCTAAGTGTCTGATCGAGAAAAGGAAAAAGAGGTGATTTTTAGCCTCTCTCGATTTTGTACTTAGAAAAAATCCAATTTTTTTTTTTTTTTTTTCCGTTTTTTTTCTAAGTGTCTGATCGAGAAAAGGAAAAAGAGGTGATTTTTAGCCACTCTCGATTTTGTACTTAGAAAAAATCCAAATTTTTTATTTTTTTTTTTCCGTTTTTTTTCTAAGTGTCTGATCGAGAGAAGGAAAAAGAGGTGATTTTTAGCCACTCTCGATTTTGTACTTAGAAAAAATCCAATTTTTTTTTTATTTTTTTTTCCGTTTTTTTTCTAAGTGTCTGATCGAGAGAAGGAAAAAGAGGTGATTTTTAGCCTCTCTCGATTTTGTACTTAGAAAAAATCCAATTTTTTTTTTTTTTTTTCATTTTTTTTTCTAAGTGTCTGATCGAGAGAAGGAAAAAGAGGTGATTTTTAGCCACTCTCGATTTTGTACTTAGAAAAAATCCAAATTTTATTTTTTTTTTTTTCCGTTTTTTTTCTAAGTGTCTGATCGAGAGAAGGAAAAAGGGGTGATTTTTAGCCACTCTCGATTTTGTACTTAGAAAAAATCCAAATTTTTTTTTTTTTTTTTTCCGTTTTTTTTCTAAGTGTCTGATCGAGAGAAGGAAAAAGAGGTGATTTTTAGCCTCTCTCGATTTTGTACTTAGAAAAAATCCAAATTTTTTTTTTTTTTTTTTCCGTTTTTTTTCTAAGTGTCTGATCGAGAAAAGGAAAAAGAGGTGATTTTTAGCCTCTCTCGATTTTGTACTTAGAAAAAATCCAAATTTTTTTTTTTTTTTTTTTCCGTTTTTTTTCTAAGTGTCTGATCGAGAGAAGGAAAAAGAGGTGATTTTTAGCCACTCTCGATTTTGTACTTAGAAAAAATCCAAATTTTTTTTTTTTTTTTTCCGTTTTTTTTCTAAGTGTCTGATCGAGAGAAGGAAAAAGAGGTGATTTTTAGCCTCTCTCGATTTTGTACTTAGAAAAAATCCAAATTTTTTTTTTTTTTTTTTTCCGTTTTTTTTCTAAGTGTCTGATCGAGAGAAGGAAAAAGAGGTGATTTTTAGCCACTCTCGATTTTGTACTTAGAAAAAATCCAAATTTTTTTTTTTTTTTTTTCCGTTTTTTTTCTAAGTGTCTGATCGAGAGAAGGAAAAAGAGGTGATTTTTAGCCTCTCTCGATTTTGTACTTAGAAAAAATCCAAATTTTTTTTTTTTTTTTTTTCCGTTTTTTTTCTAAGTGTTTGATCGAGAGAAGGAAAAAGAGGTGATTTTTAGCCACTCTCGATTTTGTACTTAGAAAAAATCCAAATTTTTTTTTTTTTTTTTTCCGTTTTTTTTCTAAGTGTCTGATCGAGAGAAGGAAAAAGAGGTGATTTTTAGCCTCTCTCGATTTTGTACTTAGAAAAAATCCAATTTTTATTTTTATTTTTTTATTTTTTTTTCTAAGTGTCTGATCGAGAGAAGGAAAAAGAGGTGATTTTTAGCCACTCTCGATTTTGTACTTAGAAAAAATCCAATTTTTTTTTTTTTTTTTTCCGTTTTTTTTCTAAGTGTCTGATCGAGAGAAGGAAAAAGAGGTGATTTTTAGCCTCTCTCGATTTTGTACTTAGAAAAAATCCAAATTTTTTTTTTTTTTTTTTCCGTTTTTTTTCTAAGTGTCTGATCGAGAGAAGGAAAAAGAGGTGATTTTTAGCCACTCTCGATTTTGTACTAAGAAAAAATCCAATTTTTTTTTTTTTTTTTTTCCGTTTTTTTTCTAAGTGTCTGATCGAGAGAAGGAAAAAGAGGTGATTTTTAGCCTCTCTCGATTTTGTACTTAGAAAAAATCCAATTTTTTTTTTTTTTTTTTCTTTTTTTTTTCTAAGTGTCTGATCGAGAAAAGGAAAAAGAGGTGATTTTTAGCCTCTCTCGATTTTGTACTTAGAAAAAATCCAAATTTTTTTTTTTTTTTTTTCCGTTTTTTTTCTAAGTGTCTGTTCGAGAAAAGGAAAAAGAGGTGATTTTTAGCCTCTCTCGATTTTGTACTTAGAAAAAATCCAAATTTTTTTTTTTTTTTTCCGTTTTTTTTCTAAGTGTCTGATCGAGAGAAGGAAAAAGAGGTGATTTTTAGCCTCTCTCGATTTTGTACTTAGAAAAAATCCAATTTTTTTTTTTTTTTTTTCATTTTTTTTTCTAAGTGTCTGATCGAGAGAAGGAAAAAGAGGTGATTTTTAGCCACTCTCGATTTTGTACTTAGAAAAAATCCAATTTTTTTTTTTTTTTTTTTCCGTTTTTTTTCTAAGTGTCTGATCGAGAGAAGGAAAAAGAGGTGATTTTTAGCCTCTCTCGATTTTGTACTTAGAAAAAATCCAAATTTTTTTTTTTTTTTTTTCCGTTTTTTTTCTAAGTGTTTGATCGAGAGAAGGAAAAAGAGGTGATTTTTAGCCACTCTCGATTTTGTACTTAGAAAAAATCCAAATTTTTTTTTTTTTTTTTTCCGTTTTTTTTCTAAGTGTCTGATCGAGAGAAGGAAAAAGAGGTGATTTTTAGCCTCTCTCGATTTTGTACTTAGAAAAAATCCAATTTTTTTTTTTTTTTTTTCCGTTTTTTTTCTAAGTGTCTGATCGAGAGAAGGAAAAAGAGGTGATTTTTAGCCTCTCTCGATTTTGTACTTAGAAAAAATCCAATTTTTTTTTTTTTTTTTTCATTTTTTTTTCTAAGTGTCTGATCGAGAGAAGGAAAAAGAGGTGATTTTTAGCCACTCTCGATTTTGTACTTAGAAAAAATCCAAATTTTTTTTTTTTTTTTTCCGTTTTTTTTCTAAGTGTCTTATCGAGAGAAGGAAAAAGAGGTGATTTTTAGCCACTCTCGATTTTGTACTTCGAAAAAATCCAAATTTTTTTTTTTTTTTTTTTCCGTTTTTTTTCTAAGTGTCTGATCGAGAGAAGGAAAAAGAGGTGATTTTTAGCCTCTCTCGATTTTGTACTTAGAAAAAATCCAATTTTTTTTTTTTTTTTTTCATTTTTTTTTCTAAGTGTCTGATCGAGAGAAGGAAAAAGAGGTGATTTTTAGCCACTCTCGAATTTGTACTTAGAAAAAATCCAAATTTTTATTTTTTTTTTTTCCGTTTTTTTTCTAAGTGTCTGATCGAGAGAAGGAAAAAGAGGTGATTTTTAGCCTCTCTCGATTTTGTACTTAGAAAAAATCCAATTTTTTTTTTTTTTTTTTCATTTTTTTTTCTAAGTGTCTGATCGAGAAAAGGAAAAAGAGGTGATTTTTAGCCTCTCTCGATTTTGTACTAAGAAAAAATCCAAATTTTTTTTTTTTTTTTTCCGTTTTTTTTCTAAGTGTCTGATCGAGAGAAGGAAAAAGAGGTGATTTTTAGCCACTCTCGATTTTGTACTTAGAAAAAATCCAAATTATTTTTTTTTTTTTTCCGTTTTTTTTCTAAGTGTCTGATCGAGAGAAGGAAAAAGAGGTGATTTTTAGCCTCTCTCGATTTTGTACTTAGAAAAAATCCAAATATTTTTTTTTTTTTTCCGTTTTTTTTCTAAGTGTCTGATCGAGAGAAGGAAAAAGAGGTGATTTTTAGCCACTCTCGATTTTGTACTTAGAAAAAATCAAAATTTTTTTTTTTTTTTTTTCCGTTTTTTTTTCTAAGTGTCTGATCGAGAGAAGGAAAAAGAGGTGATTTTTAGCCTCTCTCGATTTTGTACTTAGAAAAAATCCAATTTTTTTTTTTTTTTTAAATTTTTTTTTCTAAGTGTCTGATCGAGAGAAGGAAAAAGAGGTGATTTTTAGCCACTCTCTCGATTTTGTACTTAGAAAAAATCCAAATATATATTTTTTTTTTTCCGTTTTTTTTCTAAGTGTCTGATCGAGAGAAGGAAAAAGAGGTGATTTTTAGCCACCCTCGATTTTGTACTTAGAAAAAATCCAAATTTTTTTTTTTTTTTTTTCCGTTTTTTTTCTAAGTGTCTGATCGAGAGAAGGAAAAAGAGGTGATTTTTAGCCACTCTCGATTTTGTACTTAGAAAAAATCAAAATTTTTTATTTTTTTTTTTCCGTTTTTTTTCTAAGTGTCTGATCGAGAGAAGGAAAAAGAGGTGATTTTTAGCCTCTCTCGATTTTGTACTTAGAAAAAATCCAATTTTTTTTTTTTTTTTTAAATTTTTTTTTCTAAGTGTCTGATCGAGAGAAGGAAAAAGAGGTGATTTTTAGCCACTCTCTCGATTTTGTACTTAGAAAAAATCCAAATATATATATATTTTTTTCCGTTTTTTTTCTAAGTGTCTGATCGAGAGAAGGAAAAAGAGGTGATTTTTAGCCACCCTCGATTTTGTACTTAGAAAAAATCCAAATTTTTTTTTTTTTTTTTTCCGTTTTTTTTCTAAGTGTCTGATCGAGAGAAGGAAAAAGAGGTGATTTTTAGCCACTCTCGATTTTGTACTTAGAAAAAATCCAATTTTTTTTTTTTTTTTTTCATTTTTTTTTCTAAGTGTCTGATCGAGAAAAGGAAAAAGAGGTGATTTTTAGCCTCTCTCGATTTTGTACTTAGAAAAAATCCAAATTTTTTTTTTTTTTTTTCCGTTTTTTTTCTAAGTGTCTGATCGAGAGAAGGAAAAAGAGGTGATTTTTAGCCTCTCTCGATTTTGTACTTAGAAAAAATCCAAATTTTTTTTTTTTTTTTTTCCGTTTTTTTTCTAAGTGTCTGATCGAGAGAAGGAAAAAGAGGTGATTTTTAGCCACTCTCGATTTTGTACTAAGAAAAAATCCAATTTTTTTTTTTTTTTTTTTCCGTTTTTTTTCTAAGTGTCTGATCGAGAGAAGGAAAAAGAGGTGATTTTTAGCCTCTCTCGATTTTGTACTTAGAAAAAATCCAATTTTTTTTTTTTTTTTTTCTTTTTTTTTTCTAAGTGTCTGATCGAGAAAAGGAAAAAGAGGTGATTTTTAGCCTCTCTCGATTTTGTACTTAGAAAAAATCCAAATTTTTTTTTTTTTTTTTTCCGTTTTTTTTCTAAGTGTCTGTTCGAGAAAAGGAAAAAGAGGTGATTTTTAGCCTCTCTCGATTTTGTACTTAGAAAAAATCCAAATTTTTTTTTTTTTTTTCCGTTTTTTTTCTAAGTGTCTGATCGAGAGAAGGAAAAAGAGGTGATTTTTAGCCTCTCTCGATTTTGTACTTAGAAAAAATCCAATTTTTTTTTTTTTTTTTTCATTTTTTTTTCTAAGTGTCTGATCGAGAGAAGGAAAAAGAGGTGATTTTTAGCCACTCTCGATTTTGTACTTAGAAAAAATCCAATTTTTTTTTATTTTTTTTTCCGTTTTTTTTCTAAGTGTCTGATCGAGAGAAGGAAAAAGAGGTGATTTTTAGCCTCTCTCGATTTTGTACTTAGAAAAAATCCAAATTTTTTTTTTTTTTTTTTCCGTTTTTTTTCTAAGTGTTTGATCGAGAGAAGGAAAAAGAGGTGATTTTTAGCCACTCTCGATTTTGTACTTAGAAAAAATCCAAATTTTTTTTTTTTTTTTTCCGTTTTTTTTCTAAGTGTCTGATCGAGAGAAGGAAAAAGAGGTGATTTTTAGCCACTCTCGATTTTGTACTTAGAAAAAATCCAAATTTTTTTTTTTTTTTTTCCGTTTTTTTTCTAAGTGTCTGATCGAGAGAAGGAAAAAGAGGTGATTTTTAGCCACCCTCGATTTTGTACTTAGAAAAAATCCAATTTTTTTTTTTTTTTTTTTTCCGTTTTTTTTCTAAGTGTCTGATCGAGAAAAGGAAAAAGAGGTGATTTTTAGCCTCTCTCGATTTTGTACTTAGAAAAAATCCAAATTTTTTTTTTTTTTTTTCCGTTTTTTTTCTAAGTGTCTGATCGAGAGAAGGAAAAAGAGGTGATTTTTAGCCACTCTGGATTTTGTACTTAGAAAAAATCCAATTTTTTTTTTTTTTTTTTCCGTTTTTTTTCTAAGTGTCTCTGATCGAGAGAAGGAAAAAGAGGTGATTTTTAGCCTCTCCCGATTTTGTACTTAGAAAAAATCCAATTTTTTTTTTTTTTTTTTCATTTTTTTTTCTAAGTGTCTGATCGAGAAAAGGAAAAAGAGGTGATTTTTAGCCACTCTCGATTTTGTACTTAGAAAAAATCCAAATTTTTTTTTTTTTTTTTTCCGTTTTTTTTCTAAGTGTCTGATCGAGAGAAGGAAAAAGAGGTGATTTTTAGCCACTCTCGATTTTGTACTTAGAAAAAATCCAAATTTTTTTTTTTTTTTTTTCCGTTTTTTTTCTAAGTGTCTGATCGAGAGAAGGAAAAAGAGGTGATTTTTAGCCTCTCTCGATTTTGTACTTAGAAAAAATCCAATTTTTTTTTTTTTTTTTCATTTTTTTTTCTAAGTGTCTGATCGAGAAAAGGAAAAAGAGGTGATTTTTAGCCTCTCTCGATTTTGTACTTAGAAAAAATCCAAATTTTTTTAATTTTTTTTTCCGTTTTTTTTCTAAGTGTCTGATCGAGAAAAGGAAAAATAGGTGATTTTTAGCCTCTCTCGATTTTGTACTTAGAAAAAATCCAATTTTTTTTTTTTTTTTTTTCCGTTTTTTTTTCTAAGTGTCTGATCGAGAGAAGGAAAAAGAGGTGATTTTTAGCCACTCTCGATTTTGTTCTTAGAAAAAATCCAAATTTTTTTTTTTTTTTTTCCGTTTTTTTTCTAAGTGTCTGATCGAGAGAAGGAAAAAGAGGTGATTTTTAGCCACTCTCGATTTTGTACTTAGAAAAAATCCAAATTTTTTTTTTTTTTTTCCCGTTTTTTTTCTAAGTGTCTGATCGAGAGAAGGAAAAAGAGGTGATTTTTAGCCACTCTCGATTTTGTACTTAGAAAAAATCCAAATTTTTTTTTTTTTTTTCTGTTTTTTTTCTTAGTGTCTGATCGAGAGAAGGAAAAAGAGGTGATTTTTAGCCTCTCTCGATTTTGTACTTAGAAAAAATCCAATTTTTTTTTTTTTTTTTTTCCGTTTTTTTTCTAAGTGTCTGATCGAGAGAAGGAAAAAGAGGTGATTTTTAGCCACTCTCGATTTTGTACTTAGAAAAAATCCAATTTTTTTTTTTTTTTTTCATTTTTTTTTCTAAGTGTCTGATCGAGAGAAGGAAAAAGAGGTGATTTTTAGCCACTCTCGATTTTGTACTTAGAAAAAATCCAAATTTTTTTTTTTTTTTTTTTCCGTTTTTTTTCTAAGTGTCTGATCGAGAGAAGGAAAAAGAGGTGATTTTTAGCCACTCTCGATTTTGTACTTAGAAAAAATCCAAATTTTTTTTTTTTTTTTTCCGTTTTTTTTCTAAGTGTCTGATCGAGAGAAGGAAAAAGAGGTGATTTTTAGCCTCTCTCGATTTTGTAATTAGAAAAAATCCAATTTTTTTTTTTTTTTTTTCTTTTTTTTTCTAAGTGTCTGATCGAGAGAAGGAAAAAGAGGTGATTTTTAGCCTCTCTCGATTTTGTACTTAGAAAAAAATCCAATTTTTTTTTTTTTTTTTCATTTTTTTTTCTAAGTGTCTGATCGAGAGAAGGAAAAAGAGGTGATTTTTAGCCTCTCTCGATTTTGTACTTAGAAAAAATCCAATTTTTTTTTTTTTTTTTCATTTTTTTTCTAAGTGTCTGATCGAGAAAGGAAAAAGAGGTGATTTTTAGCCTCTCTCGATTTTGTACTTAGAAAAAATCCAAATTTTTTTTTTTTTTTTTTCCGTTTTTTTTCTAAGTGTCTGATCGAGAAAAGGAAAAAGAGGTGATTTTTAGCCTCTCTCGATTTTGTACTTAGAAAAAATCCAAATTTTTTTTTTTTTTTTTCCGTTTTTTTTCTAAGTGTCTGATCGAGAGAAGGAAAAAGAGGTGATTTTTAGCCTCTCTCGATTTTGTACTTAGAAAAAATCCAAATTTTTTTTTTTTTTTTCCGTTATTTTTCTAAGTGTCCGATCGAGAGAAGGAAAAAGAGGTGATTTTTAGCCTCTCTCGATTTTGTACTTAGAAAAAATCCAAATTTTTTATTTTTTTTTTCCGTTTTTTTTCTAAGTGTCTGATCGAGAGAAGGAAAAAGAGGTGATTTTTAGCCACTCTCGATTTTGTACTTAGAAAAAATCCAAATTTTTTTTTTTTTTTTCCGTTTTTTTTCTAAGTGTCTGATCGAGAGAAGGAAAAAAGAGGTGATTTTTAGCCACCCTCGATTTTGTACTTAGAAAAAATCCAATTTTTTTTTTTTTTTTTTTCCGTTTTTTTTCTAAGTGTCTGATCGAGAAAAGGAAAAAGAGGTGATTTTTAGCCTCTCTCGATTTTGTACTTAGAAAAAATCCAAATTTTTTTTTTTTTTTTTCCGTTTTTTTTCTAAGTGTCTGATCGAGAGAAGGAAAAAGAGGTGATTTTTAGCCACTCTGGATTTTGTACTTAGAAAAAATCCAATTTTTTTTTTTTTTTTTTTCCGTTTTTTTTCTAAGTGTCTGATCGAGAGAAGGAAAAAGAGGTGATTTTTAGCCTCTCCCGATTTTGTACTTAGAAAAAATCCAATTTTTTTTTTTTTTTTTCATTTTTTTTTCTAAGTGTCTGATCGAGAAAAGGAAAAAGAGGTGATTTTTAGCCTCTCTCGATTTTGTACTTAGAAAAAATCCAATTTTTTTTTTTTTTTTTTCCGTTTTTTTTCTAAGTGTCTGATCGAGAAAAGGAAAAAGAGGTGATTTTTAGCCACTCTCGATTTTGTACTTAGAAAAAATCCAAATTTTTTATTTTTTTTTTTCCGTTTTTTTTCTAAGTGTCTGATCGAGAGAAGGAAAAAGAGGTGATTTTTAGCCACTCTCGATTTTGTACTTAGAAAAAATCCAATTTTTTTTTTTTTTTTTTTCCGTTTTTTTTCTAAGTGTCTGATCGAGAGAAGGAAAAAGAGGTGATTTTTAGCCTCTCTCGATTTTGTACTTAGAAAAAATCCAATTTTTTTTTTTTTTTTTCATTTTTTTTTCTAAGTGTCTGATCGAGAGAAGGAAAAAGAGGTGATTTTTAGCCACTCTCGATTTTGTACTTAGAAAAAATCCAAATTTTTTTTTTTTTTTTTCCGTTTTTTTTCTAAGTGTCTGATCGAGAGAAGGAAAAAGAGGTGATTTTTAGCCACTCTCGATTTTGTACTTAGAAAAAATCCAAATTTTTTTTTTTTTTTTTTCCGTTTTTTTTCTAAGTGTCTGATCGAGAGAAGGAAAAAGAGGTGATTTTTAGCCTCTCTCGATTTTGTACTTAGAAAAATCCAAATTTTTTTTTTTTTTTTTTCCGTTTTTTTCTAAGTGTCTGATCGAGAAAAGGAAAAAGAGGTGATTTTTAGCCTCTCTCGATTTTGTACTTAGAAAAAATCCAAATTTTTTTTTTTTTTTTTTCCGTTTTTTTTCTAAGTGTCTGATCGAGAGAAGGAAAAAGAGGTGATTTTTAGCCACTCTCGATTTTGTACTTAGAAAAAATCCAAATTTTTTTTTTTTTTTTTCCGTTTTTTTTCTAAGTGTCTGATCGAGAGAAGGAAAAAGAGGTGATTTTTAGCCTCTCTCGATTTTGTACTTAGAAAAAATCCAATTTTTTTTTTTTTTTTTTTCCGTTTTTTTTCTAAGTGTCTGATCGAGAGAAGGAAAAAGAGGTGATTTTTAGCCACTCTCGATTTTGTACTTAGAAAAAATCCAAATTTTTTTTTTTTTTTTTCCGTTTTTTTTCTAAGTGTCTGATCGAGAGAAGGAAAAAGAGGTGATTTTTAGCCTCTCTCGATTTTGTACTTAGAAAAAATCCAAATTTTATTTTATTTTTTTTCCGTTTTTTTTCTAAGTGTTTGATCGAGAGAAGGAAAAAGAGGTGATTTTTAGCCACTCTCGATTTTGTACTTAGAAAAAATCCAAATTTTTTTTTTTTTTTTTTCCGTTTTTTTTCTAAGTGTCTGATCGAGAGAAGGAAAAAGAGGTGATTTTTAGCCACTCTCGATTTTGTACTTAAAAAAAATCCAATTTTTTTTTTTTTTTTTTCCGTTTTTTTTCTAAGTGTCTGATCGAGAGAAGGAAAAAGAGGTGATTTTTAGCCTCTCTCGATTTTGTACTTAGAAAAAATCCAATTTTTTTTTTTTTTTTTTTCCGTTTTTTTTCTAAGTGTCTGATCGAGAGAAGGAAAAAGAGGTGATTTTTAGCCACTCTCGATTTTGTACTAAGAAAAAATCCAATTTTTTTTTTTTTTTTTTTCCGTTTTTTTTCTAAGTGTCTGATCGAGAGAAGGAAAAAGAGGTGATTTTTAGCCTCTCTCGATTTTGTACTTAGAAAAAATCCAATTTTTTTTTTTTTTTTTTCTTTTTTTTTTCTAAGTGTCTGATCGAGAAAAGGAAAAAGAGGTGATTTTTAGCCTCTCTCGATTTTGTACTTAGAAAAAATCCAAATTTTTTTTTTTTTTTTTCCGTTTTTTTTCTAAGTGTCTGTTCGAGAAAGGAAAAAGAGGTGATTTTTAGCCTCTCTCGATTTTGTACTTAGAAAAAATCCAAATTTTTTTTTTTTTTTTTCCGTTTTTTTTCTAAGTGTCTGATCGAGAGAAGGAAAAAGAGGTGATTTTTAGCCTCTCTCGATTTTGTACTTAGAAAAAATCCAATTTTTTTTTTTTTTTTTCATTTTTTTTTCTAAGTGTCTGATCGAGAGAAGGAAAAAGAGGTGATTTTTAGCCACTCTCGATTTTGTACTTAGAAAAAAATCCAAATTTTTTTTTTTTTTTTTTCCGTTTTTTTTCTAAGTGTCTGATCGAGAGAAGGAAAAAGAGGTGATTTTTAGCCTCTCTCGATTTTGTACTTAGAAAAAATCCAAATTTTTTTTTTTTTTTTTTCCGTTTTTTTTCTAAGTGTTTGATCGAGAGAAGGAAAAAGAGGTGATTTTTAGCCACTCTCGATTTTGTACTTAGAAAAAATCCAAATTTTTTTTTTTTTTTTTTCCGTTTTTTTTCTAAGTGTCTTATCGAGAGAAGGAAAAAGAGGTGATTTTTAGCCACTCTCGATTTTGTACTTCGAAAAAATCCAAATTTTTTTTTTTTTTTTTTCCGTTTTTTTTCTAAGTGTCTGATCGAGAGAAGGAAAAAGAGGTGATTTTTAGCCTCTCTCGATTTTGTACTTAGAAAAAATCCAATTTTTTTTTTTTTTTTTCATTTTTTTTTCTAAGTGTCTGATCGAGAGAAGGAAAAAGAGGTGATTTTTAGCCACTCTCGAATTTGTACTTAGAAAAAATCCAAATTTTTATTTTTTTTTTTTCCGTTTTTTTTCTAAGTGTCTGATCGAGAGAAGGAAAAAGAGGTGATTTTTAGCCTCTCTCGATTTTGTACTTAGAAAAAATCCAATTTTTTTTTTTTTTTTTTTCATTTTTTTTTCTAAGTGTCTGATCGAGAAAAGGAAAAAGAGGTGATTTTTAGCCTCTCTCGATTTTGTACTAAGAAAAAATCCAAATTTTTTTTTTTTTTTTTCCGTTTTTTTTCTAAGTGTCTGATCGAGAGAAGGAAAAAGAGGTGATTTTTAGCCACTCTCGATTTTGTACTTAGAAAAAATCCAAATTATTTTTTTTTTTTTTCCGTTTTTTTTCTAAGTGTCTGATCGAGAGAAGGAAAAAGAGGTGATTTTTAGCCTCTCTCGATTTTTGTACTTAGAAAAAATCCAAATATATATTTTTTTTTTTCCGTTTTTTTTCTAAGTGTCTGATCGAGAGAAGGAAAAAGAGGTGATTTTTAGCCACTCTCGATTTTGTACTTAGAAAAAATCAAAATTTTTTTTTTTTTTTTTTCCGTTTTTTTTCTAAGTGTCTGATCGAGAGAAGGAAAAAGAGGTGATTTTTAGCCTCTCTCGATTTTGTACTTAGAAAAATCCAATTTTTTTTTTTTTTTTTAATTTTTTTTTCTAAGTGTCTGATCGAGAGAAGGAAAAAGAGGTGATTTTTAGCCACTCTCTCGATTTTGTACTTAGAAAAAATCCAAATATATATTTTTTTTTTTCCGTTTTTTTTCTAAGTGTCTGATCGAGAGAAGGAAAAAGAGGTGATTTTTAGCCACCCTCGATTTTGTACTTAGAAAAAATCCAAATTTTTTTTTTTTTTTTTTCCGTTTTTTTTCTAAGTGTCTGATCGAGAGAAGGAAAAAGAGGTGATTTTTAGCCACTCTCGATTTTGTACTTAGAAAAAATCAAATTTTTTTTTTTTTTTTTCCGTTTTTTTTCTAAGTGTCTGATCGAGAGAAGGAAAAAGAGGTGATTTTTAGCCTCTCTCGATTTTGTACTTAGAAAAAATCCAATTTTTTTTTTTTTTTTTAATTTTTTTTTCTAAGTGTCTGATCGAGAGAAGGAAAAAGAGGTGATTTTTAGCCACTCTCTCGATTTTGTACTTAGAAAAAATCCAAATATATATTTTTTTTTTTCCGTTTTTTTCTAAGTGTCTGATCGAGAGAAGGAAAAAGAGGTGATTTTTAGCCACCCTCGATTTTGTACTTAGAAAAAATCCAAATTTTTTTTTTTTTTTTTTCCGTTTTTTTTCTAAGTGTCTGATCGAGAGAAGGAAAAAGAGGTGATTTTTAGCCAGTCTCGATTTTGTACTTAGAAAAAATCCAAATTTTTTTTTTTTTTTTTCCGTTTTTTTTCTAAGTGTCTGATCGAGAGAAGGAAAAAGAGGTGATTTTTAGCCTCTCTCGATTTTGTACTTAGAAAAAATCCAAATTTTTTTTTTTTTTTTTTCCGTTTTTTTTCTAAGTGTCTGATCGAGAGAAGGAAAAAGAGGTGATTTTTAGCCACTCTCGATTTTGTACTTAGAAAAAATCCAAATTTTTTTTTTTTTTTTTTCCGTTTTTTTTCTAAGTGTCTGATCGAGAGAAGGAAAAAGAGGTGATTTTTAGCCTCTCTCGATTTTGTACTTAGAAAAAATCCAAATTTTATTTTTTTTTTTTCCGTTTTTTTTCTAAGTGTTTGATCGAGAGAAGGAAAAAGAGGTGATTTTTAGCCACTCTCGATTTTGTACTTAGAAAAAATCCAAATTTTTTTTTTTTTTTTTTTCCGTTTTTTTTCTAAGTGTCTGATCGAGAGAAGGAAAAAGAGGTGATTTTTAGCCACTCTCGATTTGTACTTAAAAAAAATCCAATTTTTTTTTTTTTTTTTTTCCGTTTTTTTTCTAAGTGTCTGATCGAGAGAAGGAAAAAGAGGTGATTTTTAGCCTCTCTCGATTTTGTACTTAGAAAAAATCCAAATTTTTTTTTTTTTTTTTTCCGTTTTTTTTCTAAGTGTCTGATCGAGAGAAGGAAAAAGAGGTGATTTTTAGCCACTCTCGATTTTGTACTAAGAAAAAATCCAATTTTTTTTTTTTTTTTTTTCCGTTTTTTTTCTAAGTGTCTGATCGAGAGAAGGAAAAAGAGGTGATTTTTAGCCTCTCTCGATTTTGTACTTAGAAAAAATCCAATTTTTTTTTTTTTTTTTTCTTTTTTTTTTCTAAGTGTCTGATCGAGAAAAGGAAAAAGAGGTGATTTTTAGCCTCTCTCGATTTTGTACTTAGAAAAAATCCAAATTTTTTTTTTTTTTTTTCCGTTTTTTTTCTAAGTGTCTGTTCGAGAAAAGGAAAAAGAGGTGATTTTTAGCCTCTCTCGATTTTGTACTTAGAAAAAATCCAAATTTTTTTTTTTTTTTTCCGTTTTTTTTCTAAGTGTCTGATCGAGAGAAGGAAAAAGAGGTGATTTTTAGCCTCTCTCGATTTTGTACTTAGAAAAAATCCAATTTTTTTTTTTTTTTTTTCATTTTTTTTTCTAAGTGTCTGATCGAGAGAAGGAAAAAGAGGTGATTTTTAGCCACTCTCGATTTTGTACTTAGAAAAAATCCAAATTTTTTTTTTTTTTTTTTCCGTTTTTTTTCTAAGTGTCTGATCGAGAGAAGGAAAAAGAGGTGATTTTTAGCCTCTCTCGATTTTGTACTTAGAAAAAATCCAAATTTTTTTTTTTTTTTTTTCCGTTTTTTTTCTAAGTGTTTGATCGAGAGAAGGAAAAAGAGGTGATTTTTAGCCACTCTCGATTTTGTACTTAGAAAAAATCCAAATTTTTTTTTTTTTTTTTTCCGTTTTTTTTCTAAGTGTCTTATCGAGAGAAGGAAAAAGAGGTGATTTTTAGCCACTCTCGATTTTGTACTTCGAAAAAATCCAAATTTTTTTTTTTTTTTTTTTCCGTTTTTTTTCTAAGTGTCTGATCGAGAGAAGGAAAAAGAGGTGATTTTTAGCCTCTCTCGATTTTGTACTTAGAAAAAATCCAATTTTTTTTTTTTTTTTTTCATTTTTTTTTCTAAGTGTCTGATCGAGAGAAGGAAAAAGAGGTGATTTTTAGCCACTCTCGAATTTGTACTTAGAAAAAATCCAAATTTTTATTTTTTTTTTTTCCGTTTTTTTTCTAAGTGTCTGATCGAGAGAAGGAAAAAGAGGTGATTTTTAGCCTCTCTCGATTTTGTACTTAGAAAAAATCCAATTTTTTTTTTTTTTTTTTCATTTTTTTTTCTAAGTGTCTGATCGAGAAAAGGAAAAAGAGGTGATTTTTAGCCTCTCTCGATTTTGTACTAAGAAAAAATCCAAATTTTTTTTTTTTTTTTCCGTTTTTTTTCTAAGTGTCTGATCGAGAGAAGGAAAAAGAGGTGATTTTTAGCCACTCTCGATTTTGTACTTAGAAAAAATCCAAATTATTTTTTTTTTTTTTCCGTTTTTTTTCTAAGTGTCTGATCGAGAGAAGGAAAAAGAGGTGATTTTTAGCCTCTCTCGATTTTGTACTTAGAAAAAATCCAAATATATATTTTTTTTTTCCGTTTTTTTTCTAAGTGTCTGATCGAGAGAAGGAAAAAGAGGTGATTTTTAGCCACTCTCGATTTTGTACTTAGAAAAAATCAAAATTTTTTTTTTTTTTTTTTCCGTTTTTTTTCTAAGTGTCTGATCGAGAGAAGGAAAAAGAGGTGATTTTTAGCCTCTCTCGATTTTGTACTTAGAAAAAATCCAATTTTTTTTTTTTTTTTTAATTTTTTTTTCTAAGTGTCTGATCGAGAGAAGGAAAAAGAGGTGATTTTTAGCCACTCTCTCGATTTTGTACTTAGAAAAAATCCAAATATATATTTTTTTTTTTCCGTTTTTTTTCTAAGTGTCTGATCGAGAGAAGGAAAAAGAGGTGATTTTTAGCCACCCTCGATTTTGTACTTAGAAAAAATCAAAATTTTTTTTTTTTTTTTTCCGTTTTTTTTCTAAGTGTCTGATCGAGAGAAGGAAAAAGAGGTGATTTTTAGCCACTCTCGATTTTGTACTTAGAAAAAATCAAAAATTTTTTTTTTTTTTTTTCCGTTTTTTTTCTAAGTGTCTGATCGAGAGAAGGAAAAAGAGGTGATTTTTAGCCTCTCTCGATTTTGTACTTAGAAAAAATCCAATTTTTTTTTTTTTTTTTTAATTTTTTTTTCTAAGTGTCTGATCGAGAGAAGGAAAAAGAGGTGATTTTTAGCCACTCTCTCGATTTTGTACTTAGAAAAAATCCAAATATATATTTTTTTTTTTCCGTTTTTTTTCTAAGTGTCTGATCGAGAGAAGGAAAAAGAGGTGATTTTTAGCCACCCTCGATTTTGTACTTAGAAAAAATCCAAATTTTTTTTTTTTTTTTTTCCGTTTTTTTTCTAAGTGTCTGATCGAGAGAAGGAAAAAGAGGTGATTTTTAGCCAGTCTCGATTTTGTACTTAGAAAAAATCCAATTTTTTTTTTTTTTTTTCATTTTTTTTTCTAAGTGTCTGATCGAGAAAAGGAAAAAGAGGTGATTTTTAGCCTCTCTCGATTTTGTACTTAGAAAAAATCCAAATTTTTTTTTTTTTTTTTTCCGTTTTTTTTCTAAGTGTCTGATCGAGAAAAGGAAAAAGAGGTGATTTTTAGCCTCTCTCGATTTTGTACTTAGAAAAAATCCAATTTTTTTTTTTTTTTTTTCCGTTTTTTTTCTAAGTGTCTGATCGAGAGAAGGAAAAAGAGGTGATTTTTAGCCACTCTCGATTTTGTACTTAGAAAAAATCCAAATTTTTTTTTTTTTTTTTTCCGTTTTTTTTCTAAGTGTCTGATCGAGAGAAGGAAAAAGAGGTGATTTTTAGCCTCTCTCGATTTTGTACTTAGAAAAAAGTCCAAATTTTTTTTTTTTTTTTTTCCGTTTTTTTTTCTAAGTGTCTGATCGAGAGAAGGAAAAAGAGGTGATTTTTAGCCACTCTCGATTTTGTACTTAGAAAAAATCCAAATTTTTTTTTTTTTTTTTCCGTTTTTTTTCTAAGTGTCTGATCGAGAGAAGGAAAAAGAGGTGATTTTTAGCCTCTCTCGATTTTGTACTTAGAAAAAATCCAATTTTTTTTTTTTTTTTTTCATTTTTTTTTCTAAGTGTCTGATCGAGAGAAGGAAAAAGAGGTGATTTTTAGCCACTCTCGATTTTGTACTTAGAAAAAATCCAAATTTTTTTTTTTTTTTTCCGTTTTTTTTCTAAGTGTCTGATCGAGAGAAGGAAAAAGAGGTGATTTTTAGCCACTCTCGATTTTGTACTTAGAAAAAATCCAAATTTTTTTTTTTTTTTTTCCGTTTTTTTTCTAAGTGTCTGATCGAGAGAAGGAAAAAGAGGTGATTTTTAGCCTCTCTCGATTTTGTACTTAGAAAAAATCCAATTTTTTTTTATTTTTTTTCATTTTTTTTTCTAAGTGTCTGATCGAGAGAAGGAAAAAGAGGTGATTTTTAGCCACTCTCGATTTTGTACTGAGAAAAAATCCAAATTTTTTTTTTTTTTTTTTCCGTTTTTTTTCTAAGTGTCTGATCGAGAAAAGGAAAAAGAGGTGATTTTTAGCCTCTCTCGATTTTGTACTTAGAAAAAATCCAAATTTTTTTTTTTTTTTTTTCCGTTTTTTTTCTAAGTGTCTGATCGAGAGAAGGAAAAAGAGGTGATTTTTAGCCACTCTCGATTTTGTACTTAGAAAAAATCCAATTTTTTTTTTTTTTTTTTCCGTTTTTTTTCTAAGTGTCTGATCGAGAGAAGGAAAAAGAGGTGATTTTTAGCCTCTCTCGATTTTGTACTTAGAAAAAATCCAATTTTTTTTTTTTTTTTTTCATTTTTTTTTCTAAGTGTCTGATCGAGAAAAGGAAAAAGAGGTGATTTTTAGCCTCTCTCGATTTTGTACTTAGAAAAAATCCAATTTTTTTTTTTTTTTTTTCCGTTTTTTTTCTAAGTGTCTGATCGAGAAAAGGAAAAAGAGGTGATTTTTAGCCTCTCTCGATTTTGTACTTAGAAAAAATCCAAATTTTTTTTTTTTTTTTTTCCGTTTTTTTTCTAAGTGTCTGATCGAGAGAAGGAAAAAGAGGTGATTTTTAGCCACTCTCGATTTTGTACTTAGAAAAAATCCAAATTTTTTTTTTTTTTTTTTCCGTTTTTTTTCTAAGTGTCTGATCGAGAGAAGGAAAAGAGGTGATTTTTAGCCACTCTCGATTTTGTACTTAGAAAAAATCCAAATTTGTTTTTTTTTTTTTTCCGTTTTTTTCTAAGTGTCTGATCGAGAGAAGGAAAAAGAGGTGATTTTTAGCCACTCTCGATTTTGTACTTAGAAAAAAATCCAAATTTTTTTTTTTTTTTTTTCCGTTTTTTTTCTAAGTGTCTGATCGAGAGAAGGAAAAAGAGGTGATTTTTAGCCACTCTCGATTTTGTACTTAGAAAAAATCCAAATTTTTTTTTTTTTTTTTCCGTTTTTTTTCTAAGTGTCTGATCGAGAGAAGGAAAAAGAGGTGATTTTTAGCCTCTCTCGATTTTGTACTTAGAAAAAATCCAATTTTTTTTTTTTTTTTTTCATTTTTTTTTCTAAGTGTCTGATCGAGAAAAGGAAAAAGAGGTGATTTTTAGCCTCTCTCGATTTTGTACTTAGAAAAAATCCAAATTTTTTTTTTTTTTTTTTCCGTTTTTTTTCTAAGTGTCTGATCGAGAGAAGGAAAAAGAGGTGATTTTTAGCCTCTCTCGATTTTGTACTTAGAAAAAATCCAATTTTTTTTTTTTTTTTTTCTTTTTTTTTTCTAAGTGTCTGATCGAGAAAAGGAAAAAGAGGTGATTTTTAGCCTCTCTCGATTTTGTACTTAGAAAAAATCCAAATTTTTTTTTTTTTTTTTTCCGTTTTTTTTCTAAGTGTCTGTTCGAGAAAAGGAAAAAGAGGTGATTTTTAGCCTCTCTCGATTTTGTACTTAGAAAAAATCCAAATTTTTTTTTTTTTTTTTCCGTTTTTTTTCTAAGTGTCTGATCGAGAGAAGGAAAAAGAGGTGATTTTTAGCCTCTCTCGATTTTGTACTTAGAAAAAATCCAATTTTTTTTTTTTTTTTTCATTTTTTTTTCTAAGTGTCTGATCGAGAGAAGGAAAAAGAGGTGATTTTTAGCCACTCTCGATTTTGTACTTAGAAAAAATCCAAATTTTTTTTTTTTTTTTTTCCGTTTTTTTTCTAAGTGTCTGATCGAGAGAAGGAAAAAGAGGTGATTTTTAGCCTCTCTCGATTTTGTACTTAGAAAAAATCAAAATTTTTTTTTTTTTTTTTTCCGTTTTTTTTCTAAGTGTCTGATCGAGAGAAGGAAAAAGAGGTGATTTTTAGCCTCTCTCGATTTTGTACTTAGAAAAAATCCAATTTTTTTTTTTTTTTTTAAATTTTTTTTTCCAAGTGTCTGATCGAGAGAAGGAAAAAGAGGTGATTTTTAGCCACTCTCTCGATTTTGTACTTAGAAAAAATCCAAATATATATATTTTTTTTTCCGTTTTTTTTCTAAGTGTCTGATCGAGAGAAGGAAAAAGAGGTGATTTTTAGCCACCCTCGATTTTGTACTTAGAAAAAATCCAAATTTTTTTTTTTTTTTTTTCCGTTTTTTTTCTAAGTGTCTGATCGAGAGAAGGAAAAAGAGGTGATTTTTAGCCACTCTCGATTTTGTACTTAGAAAAAATCCAATTTTTTTTTTTTTTTTTTCAATTTTTTTTCTAAGTGTCTGATCGAGAAAAGGAAAAAGAGGTGATTTTTAGCCTCTCTCGATTTTGTACTTAGAAAAAATCCAAATTTTTTTTTTTTTTTTTTCCGTTTTTTTTCTAAGTGTCTGATCGAGAAAAGGAAAAAGAGGTGATTTTTAGCCTCTCTCGATTTTGTACTTAGAAAAAATCCAAATTTTTTTTTTTTTTTTTCCGTTTTTTTTCTAAGTGTCTGATCGAGAGAAGGAAAAAGAGGTGATTTTTAGCCACTCTCGATTTTGTACTTAGAAAAAATCCAAATTTTTTTTTTTTTTTTTTCCGTTTTTTTTCTAAGTGTCTGATCGAGAGAAGGAAAAAGAGGTGATTTTTAGCCTCTCTCGATTTTGTACTTAGAAAAAAGTCAAAATTTTTTTTTTTTTTTTTTCCGTTTTTTTTCTAAGTGTCTGATCGAGAGAAGGAAAAAGAGGTGATTTTTAGCCACTCTCGATTTTGTACTTAGAAAAAATCCAAATTTTTTTTTTTTTTTTTCCGTTTTTTTTCTAAGTGTCTGATCGAGAGAAGGAAAAAGAGGTGATTTTTAGCCTCTCTCGATTTTGTACTTAGAAAAAATCCAATTTTTTTTTTTTTTTTTTCATTTTTTTTTCTAAGTGTCTGATCGAGAGAAGGAAAAAGAGGTGATTTTTAGCCACTCTCGATTTTGTACTTAGAAAAAATCCAAATTTTTTTTTTTTTTTTTCCGTTTTTTTTCTAAGTGTCTGATCGAGAGAAGGAAAAAGAGGTGATTTTTAGCCACTCTCGATTTTGTACTTAGAAAAAATCCAAATTTTTTTTTTTTTTTTTCCGTTTTTTTTCTAAGTGTCTGATCGAGAGAAGGAAAAAGAGGTGATTTTTAGCCTCTCTCGATTTTGTACTTAGAAAAAATCCAATTTTTTTTTTTTTTTTTTCATTTTTTTTTCTAAGTGTCTGATCGAGAGAAGGAAAAAGAGGTGATTTTTAGCCACTCTCGATTTTGTACTTAGAAAAAATCCAAATTTTTTTTTTTTTTTTTTCCGTTTTTTTTCTAAGTGTCTGATCGAGAAAAGGAAAAAGAGGTGATTTTTAGCCTCTCTCGATTTTGTACTTAGAAAAAATCCAAATTTTTTTTTTTTTTTTTTCCGTTTTTTTTCTAAGTGTCTGATCGAGAGAAGGAAAAAGAGGTGATTTTTAGCCACTCTCGATTTTGTACTTAGAAAAAATCCAATTTTTTTTTTTTTTTTTTCCGTTTTTTTTCTAAGTGTCTGATCGAGAGAAGGAAAAAGAGGTGATTTTTAGCCTCTCTCGATTTTGTACTTAGAAAAAATCCAATTTTTTTTTTTTTTTTTTCATTTTTTTTTCTAAGTGTCTGATCGAGAAAAGGAAAAAGAGGTGATTTTTAGCCTCTCTCGATTTTGTACTTAGAAAAAATCCAATTTTTTTTTTTTTTTTTTTCCGTTTTTTTTCTAAGTGTCTGATCGAGAAAAGGAAAAAGAGGTGATTTTTAGCCTCTCTCGATTTTGTACTTAGAAAAAATCCAAATTTTTTTTTTTTTTTTTTCCGTTTTTTTTCTAAGTGTCTGATCGAGAGAAGGAAAAAGAGGTGATTTTTAGCCACTCTCGATTTTGTACTTAGAAAAAATCCAAATTTTTTTTTTTTTTTTTTCCGTTTTTTTTCTAAGTGTCTGATCGAGAGAAGGAAAAAGAGGTGATTTTTAGCCACTCTCGATTTTGTACTTAGAAAAAATCCAAATTTGTTTTTTTTTTTTTCCGTTTTTTTCTAAGTGTCTGATCGAGAGAAGGAAAAAGAGGTGATTTTTAGCCACTCTCGATTTTGTACTTAGAAAAAAATCCAAATTTTTTTTTTTTTTTTTTCCGTTTTTTTTCTAAGTGTCTGATCGAGAGAAGGAAAAAGAGGTGATTTTTAGCCACTCTCGATTTTGTACTTAGAAAAAATCCAAATTTTTTTTTTTTTTTTTCCGTTTTTTTTCTAAGTGTCTGATCGAGAGAAGGAAAAAGAGGTGATTTTTAGCCTCTCTCGATTTTGTACTTAGAAAAAATCCAATTTTTTTTTTTTTTTTTTCATTTTTTTTTCTAAGTGTCTGATCGAGAAAAGGAAAAAGAGGTGATTTTTAGCCTCTCTCGATTTTGTACTTAGAAAAAATCCAATTTTTTTTTTTTTTTTTTTCCGTTTTTTTTCTAAGTGTCTGATCGAGAGAAGGAAAAAGAGGTGATTTTTAGCCACTCTCTCGATTTTGTACTTAGAAAAAATCCAAATTTTTTTTTTTTTTTTTTCCGTTTTTTTTCTAAGTGTCTGATCGAGAGAAGGAAAAAGAGGTGATTTTTAGCCACCCTCGATTTTGTACTTAGAAAAAATCCAAATTTTTTTTTTTTTTTTTTCCGTTTTTTTTCGAAGTGTCTGATCGAGAAAAGGAAAAAGAGGTGATTTTTAGCCACTCTCGATTTTGTACTTAGAAAAAATCCAAATTTTTTTTTTTTTTTTTTCCGTTTTTTTTCTAAGTGTCTGATCGAGAGAAGGAAAAAGAGGTGATTTTTAGCCTCTCTCGATTTTGTACTTAGAAAAAAGTCCAAATTTTTTTATTTTTTTTTTCCGTTTTTTTTCTAAGTGTCTGATCGAGAGAAGGAAAAAGAGGTGATTTTTAGCCACTCTCGATTTTGTACTTAGAAAAAATCCAAATTTTTTTATTTTTTTTTTCCGTTTTTTTTCTAAGTGTCTGATCGAGAGAAGGAAAAAGAGGTGATTTTTAGCCTCTCTCGATTTTGTACTTAGAAAAAATCCAATTTTTTTTTTTTTTTTTTCATTTTTTTTTCTAAGTGTCTGATCGAGAGAAGGAAAAAGAGGTGATTTTTAGCCACTCTCGATTTTGTACTTAGAAAAAATCCAAATTTTTTTTTTTTTTTTTCCGTTTTTTTTCTAAGTGTCTGATCGAGAGAAGGAAAAAGAGGTGATTTTTAGCCTCTCTCGATTTTGTACTTAGAAAAAATCCAATTTTTTTTTTTTTTTTTTCTTTTTTTTTTCTAAGTGTCTGATCGAGAGAAGGAAAAAGAGGTGATTTTTAGCCTCTCTCGATTTTGTACTTAGAAAAAATCCAATTTTTTTTTTTTTTTTTTCATTTTTTTTTCTAAGTGTCTGATCGAGAGAAGGAAAAAGAGGTGATTTTTAGCCACTCTCGATTTTGTACTTAGAAAAAATCCAAATTTTTTTTTTTTTTTTTCCGTTTTTTTTCTAAGTGTCTGATCGAGAGAAGGAAAAAGAGGTGATTTTTAGCCACTCTCGATTTTGTACTTAGAAAAAATCCAAATTTTTTTTTTTTTTTTTCCGTTTTTTTTCTAAGTGTCTGATCGAGAGAAGGAAAAAGAGGTGATTTTTAGCCTCTCTCGATTTTGTACTTAGAAAAAATCCAATTTTTTTTTTTTTTTTTTCATTTTTTTTTCTAAGTGTCTGATCGAGAGAAGGAAAAAGAGGTGATTTTTAGCCACTCTCGATTTTGTACTTAGAAAAAATCCAAATTTTTTTTTTTTTTTTTTCCGTTTTTTTTCTAAGTGTCTGATCGAGAAAAGGAAAAAGAGGTGATTTTTAGCCTCTCTCGATTTTGTACTTAGAAAAAATCCAAATTTTTTTTTTTTTTTTTTCCGTTTTTTTTCTAAGTGTCTGATCGAGAGAAGGAAAAAGAGGTGATTTTTAGCCACTCTCGATTTTGTACTTAGAAAAAATCCAATTTTTTTTTTTTTTTTTCCGTTTTTTTTCTAAGTGTCTGATCGAGAGAAGGAAAAAGAGGTGATTTTTAGCCTCTCTCGATTTTGTACTTAGAAAAAATCCAATTTTTTTTTTTTTTTTTTCCGTTTTTTTTCTAAGTGTCTGATCGAGAAAAGGAAAAAGAGGTGATTTTTAGCCTCTCTCGATTTTGTACTTAGAAAAAATCCAATTTTTTTTTTTTTTTTTTTCCGTTTTTTTTCTAAGTGTCTGATCGAGAAAAGGAAAAAGAGGTGATTTTTAGCCTCTCTCGATTTTGTACTTAGAAAAAATCCAATTTTTTTTTTTTTTTTTTTCCGTTTTTTTTCTAAGTGTCTGATCGAGAGAAGGAAAAAGAGGTGATTTTTAGCCACTGTCGATTTTGTACTTAGAAAAAATCCAAATTTTTTTTTTTTTTTTTTCCGTTTTTTTTCTAAGTGTCTGATCGAGAGAAGGAAAAAGAGGTGATTTTTAGCCACTCTCGATTTTGTACTTAGAAAAAATCCAAATTTGTTTTTTTTTTTTTTCCGTTTTTTTTCTAAGTGTCTGATCGAGAGAAGGAAAAAGAGGTGATTTTTAGCCACTCTCGATTTTGTACTTAGAAAAAAATCCAAATTTTTTTTTTTTTTTTTTCCGTTTTTTTTCTAAGTGTCTGATCGAGAGAAGGAAAAAGAGGTGATTTTTAGCCACTCTCGATTTTGTACTTAGAAAAAATCCAAATTTTTTTTTTTTTTTTTCCGTTTTTTTTCTAAGTGTCTGATCGAGAGAAGGAAAAAGAGGTGATTTTTAGCCTCTCTCGATTTTGTACTTAGAAAAAATCCAATTTTTTTTTTTTTTTTTTCATTTTTTTTTCTAAGTGTCTGATCGAGAAAAGGAAAAAGAGGTGATTTTTAGCCTCTCTCGATTTTGTACTTAGAAAAAATCCAATTTTTTTTTTTTTTTTTTTCCGTTTTTTTTCTAAGTGTCTGATCGAGAGAAGGAAAAAGAGGTGATTTTTAGCCACTCTCTCGATTTTGTACTTAGAAAAAATCCAAATTTTTTTTTTTTTTTTTTCCGTTTTTTTTCTAAGTGTCTGATCGAGAGAAGGAAAAAGAGGTGATTTTTAGCCACCCTCGATTTTGTACTTAGAAAAAATCCAAATTTTTTTTTTTTTTTTTTCCGTTTTTTTTCGAAGTGTCTGATCGAGAAAAGGAAAAAGAGGTGATTTTTAGCCTCTCTCGATTTTGTACTTAGAAAAAATCCAAATTTTTTTTTTTTTTTTTCCGTTTTTTTTCTAAGTGTCTGATCGAGAGAAGGAAAAAGAGGTGATTTTTAGCCACTGTCGATTTTGTACTTAGAAAAAATCCAATTTTTTTTTTTTTTTTTTTCCGTTTTTTTTTCTAAGTGTCTGATCGAGAGAAGGAAAAAGAGGTGATTTTTAGCCTCTCTCGATTTTGTACTTAGAAAAAATCCAATTTTTTTTTTTTTTTTTCATTTTTTTTTCTAAGTGTCTGATCGAGAAAAGGAAAAAGAGGTGATTTTTAGCCTCTCTCGATTTTGTACTTAGAAAAAATCCAAATTTTTTTTTTTTTTTTTCCGTTTTTTTTCTAAGTGTCTGATCGAGAAAAGGAAAAAGAGGTGATTTTTAGCCTCTCTCGATTTTGTACTTAGAAAAAATCCAATTTTTTTTTTTTTTTTTTCCGTTTTTTTTCTAAGTGTCTGATCGAGAGAAGGAAAAAGAGGTGATTTTTAGCCACTCTCGATTTTGTACTTAGAAAAAATCCAATTTTTTTTTTTTTTTTTTTCCGTTTTTTTTCTAAGTGTCTGATCGAGAGAAGGAAAAAGAGGTGATTTTTAGCCTCTCTCGATTTTGTACTTAGAAAAAATCCAAATTTTTTTTTTTTTTTTTTCCGTTTTTTTTCTAAGTGTCTGATCGAGAGAAGGAAAAAGAGGTGATTTTTAGCCACTCTCGATTTTGTACTTAGAAAAAATCCAAATTTTTATTTTTTTTTTTCCGTTTTTTTTTAAGTGTCTGATCGAGAGAAGGAAAAAGAGGTGATTTTTAGCCTCTCTCGATTTTGTACTTAGAAAAAATCCAATTTTTTTTTTTTTTTTTTTCCGTTTTTTTTCTAAGTGTCTGATCGAGAGAAGGAAAAAGAGGTGATTTTTAGCCTCTCTCGATTTTGTACTTAGAAAAAATCCAAATTTTTTTTTTTTTTTTTTTCCGTTTTTTTTCTAAGTGTCTGATCGAGAGAAGGAAAAAGAGGTGATTTTTAGCCACTCTCGATTTTGTACTTAGAAAAAATCCAATTTTTTTTTTTTTTTTTCATTTTTTTTTCTAAGTGTCTGATCGAGAAAAGGAAAAAGAGGTGATTTTTAGCCTCTCTCGATTTTGTACTTAGAAAAAATCCAAATTTTTTTTTTTTTTTTTTCCGTTTTTTTTCTAAGTGTCTGTTCGAGAAAAGGAAAAAGAGGTGATTTTTAGCCTCTCTCGATTTTGTACTTAGAAAAAATCCAAATTTTTTTTTTTTTTTTTCCGTTTTTTTTCTAAGTGTCTGATCGAGAGAAGGAAAAAGAGGTGATTTTTAGCCTCTCTCGATTTTGTACTTAGAAAAAATCCAATTTTTTTTTTTTTTTTTTCATTTCTTTTTCTAAGTGTCTGATCGAGAGAAGGAAAAAGAGGTGATTTTTAGCCACTCTCGATTTTGTACTTAGAAAAAATCCAAATTTTTTTTTTTTTTTTTTTCCGTTTTTTTTCTAAGTGTCTGATCGAGAGAAGGAAAAAGAGGTGATTTTTAGCCTCTCTCGATTTTGTACTTAGAAAAAATCCAAATTTTTTTTTTTTTTTTTCCGTTTTTTTTCTAAGTGTTTGATCGAGAGAAGGAAAAAGAGGTGATTTTTAGCCACTCTCGATTTTGTACTTAGAAAAAATCCAAATTTTTTTTTTTTTTTTTTCCGTTTTTTTTCTAAGTGTCTGATCGAGAGAAGGAAAAAGAGGTGATTTTTAGCCTCTCTCGATTTTGTACTTAGAAAAAATCCAATTTTTTTTTTTTTTTTTTTCCGTTTTTTTTTCTAAGTGTCTGATCGAGAGAAGGAAAAAGAGGTGATTTTTAGCCACTCTCGATTTTGTACTTAGAAAAAATCCAAATTTTTTTTTTTTTTTTCCGTTTTTTTTCTAAGTGTCTGATCGAGAGAAGGAAAAAGAGGTGATTTTTAGCCTCTCTCGATTTTGTACTTAGAAAAAAGTCCAAATTTTTTTTTTTTTTTTTTCCGTTTTTTTCTAAGTGTCTGATCGAGAGAAGGAAAAAGAGGTGATTTTTAGCCACTCTCGATTTTGTACTTAGAAAAAATCCAAATTTTTTTTTTTTTTTTTCCGTTTTTTTTCTAAGTGTCTTATCGAGAGAAGGAAAAAGAGGTGATTTTTAGCCTCTCTCGATTTTGTACTTAGAAAAAATCCAATTTTTTTTTTTTTTTTTCATTTTTTTTTCTAAGTGTCTGATCGAGAGAAGGAAAAAGAGGTGATTTTTAGCCACTCTCGATTTTGTACTTAGAAAAAATCCAAATTTTTTTTTTTTTTTTTCCGTTTTTTTTCTAAGTGTCTGATCGAGAGAAGGAAAAAGAGGTGATTTTTAGCCTCTCTCGATTTTGTACTTAGAAAAAATCCAATTTTTTTTTTTTTTTTTTCATTTTTTTTTCTAAGTGTCTGATCGAGAGAAGGAAAAAGAGGTGATTTTTAGCCACTCTCGATTTTGTACTTAGAAAAAATCCAAATTTTTTTTTTTTTTTTTCCGTTTTTTTTCTAAGTGTCTGATCGAGAGAAGGAAAAAGAGGTGATTTTTAGCCACTCTCGATTTTGTACTTAGAAAAAATCCAAATTTTTTTTTTTTTTTTTCCGTTTTTTTTCTAAGTGTCTGATCGAGAGAAGGAAAAAGAGGTGATTTTTAGCCTCTCTCGATTTTGTACTTAGAAAAAATCCAATTTTTTTTTTTTTTTTTTCATTTTTTTTTCTAAGTGTCTGATCGAGAGAAGGAAAAAGAGGTGATTTTTAGCCACTCTCGATTTTGTACTTAGAAAAAATCCAAATTTTTTTTTTTTTTTTTTCCGTTTTTTTTCTAAGTGTCTGATCGAGAAAAGGAAAAAGAGGTGATTTTTAGCCTCTCTCGATTTTGTACTTAGAAAAAATCCAAATTTTTTTTTTTTTTTTTCCGTTTTTTTTCTAAGTGTCTGATCGAGAGTAGGAAAAAGAGGTGATTTTTAGCCACTCTCGATTTTGTACTTAGAAAAAATCCAATTTTTTTTTTTTTTTTTTCCGTTTTTTTTCCAAGTGTCTGATCGAGAGAAGGAAAAAGAGGTGATTTTTAGCCTCTCTCGATTTTGTACTTAGAAAAAATCCAATTTTTTTTTTTTTTTTTTCCGTTTTTTTCTAAGTGTCTGATCGAGAGAAGGAAAAAGAGGTGATTTTTAGCCACTCTCGATTTTGTACTTAGAAAAAAATCCAAATTTTTTTTTTTTTTTTTTTCCGTTTTTTTTCTAAGTGTCTGATCGAGAGAAGGAAAAAGAGGTGATTTTTAGCCACTCTCGATTTTGTACTTAGAAAAAATCCAAATTTTTTTTTTTTTTTTTCCGTTTTTTTTCTAAGTGTCTGATCGAGAGAAGGAAAAAGAGGTGATTTTTAGCCTCTCTCGATTTTGTACTTAGAAAAAATCCAATTTTTTTTTTTTTTTTTTCATTTTTTTTTCTAAGTGTCTGATCGAGAAAAGGAAAAAGAGGTGATTTTTAGCCTCTCTCGATTTTGTACTTAGAAAAAATCCAAATTTTTTTTTTTTTTTTTCCGTTTTTTTTCTAAGTGTCTGATCGAGAGAAGGAAAAAGAGGTGATTTTTAGCCACTCTCTCGATTTTGTACTTAGAAAAAATCCAAATTTTTTTTTTTTTTTTTTCCGTTTTTTTTCTAAGTGTCTGATCGAGAGAAGGAAAAAGAGGTGATTTTTAGCCACCCTCGATTTTGTACTTAGAAAAAATCCAAATTTTTTTTTTTTTTTTTCTCCGTTTTTTTTCGAAGTGTCTGATCGAGAAAAGGAAAAAGAGGTGATTTTTAGCCTCTCTCGATTTTGTACTTAGAAAAAATCCAAATTTTTTTTTTTTTTTTTTCCGTTTTTTTTCTAAGTGTCTGATCGAGAGAAGGAAAAAGAGGTGATTTTTAGCCACTGTCGATTTTGTACTTAGAAAAAATCCAATTTTTTTTTTTTTTTTTTTCCGTTTTTTTTCTAAGTGTCTGATCGAGAGAAGGAAAAAGAGGTGATTTTTAGCCTCTCTCGATTTTGTACTTAGAAAAAATCCAATTTTTTTTTTTTTTTTTTCATTTTTTTTTCTAAGTGTCTGATCGAGAAAAGGAAAAAGAGGTGATTTTTAGCCTCTCTCGATTTTGTACTTAGAAAAAATCCAATTTTTTTTTTTTTTTTTTTCCGTTTTTTTTCTAAGTGTCTGATCGAGAAAAGGAAAAAGAGGTGATTTTTAGCCTCTCTCGATTTTGTACTTAGAAAAAATCCAAATTTTTTTTTTTTTTTTTCCGTTTTTTTTCTAAGTGTCTGATCGAGAGAAGGAAAAAGAGGTGATTTTTAGCCACTCTCGATTTTGTACTTAGAAAAAATCCAAATTTTTTTTTTTTTTTTTTCCGTTTTTTTTCTAAGTGTCTGATCGAGAGAAGGAAAAAGAGGTGATTTTTAGCCTCTCTCGATTTTGTACTTAGAAAAAATCCAAATTTTTTTTTTTTTTTTTTCCGTTTTTTTTTCTAAGTGTCTGATCGAGAGAAGGAAAAAGAGGTGATTTTTAGCCACTCTCGATTTTGTACTTAGAAAAAATCCAAATTTTTTTTTTTTTTTTTCCGTTTTTTTTCTAAGTGTCTGATCGAGAGAAGGAAAAAGAGGTGATTTTTAGCCTCTCTCGATTTTGTACTTAGAAAAAATCCAATTTTTTTTTTTTTTTTTTTTCCGTTTTTTTTCTAAGTGTCTGATCGAGAGAAGGAAAAAGAGGTGATTTTTAGCCTCTCTCGATTTTGTACTTAGAAAAAATCCAATTTTTTTTTTTTTTTTTTTCCGTTTTTTTTCTAAGTGTCTGATCGAGAGAAGGAAAAAGAGGTGATTTTTAGCCACTCTCGATTTTGTACTTAGAAAAAATCCAAATTTTTTTTTTTTTTTTTCCGTTTTTTTTCTAAGTGTCTGATCGAGAGAAGGAAAAAGAGGTGATTTTTAGCCTCTCTCGATTTTGTACTTAGAAAAAAGTCCAAATTTTTTTTTTTTTTTTTCCGTTTTTTTTCTAAGTGTCTGATCGAGAGAAGGAAAAAGAGGTGATTTTTAGCCACTCTCGATTTTGTACTTAGAAAAAATCCAAATTTTTTTTTTTTTTTTTCCGTTTTTTTTCTAAGTGTCTTATCGAGAGAAGGAAAAAGAGGTGATTTTTAGCCTCTCTCGATTTTGTACTTAGAAAAAATCCAATTTTTTTTTTTTTTTTTTTCATTTTTTTTTCTAAGTGTCTGATCGAGAGAAGGAAAAAGAGGTGATTTTTAGCCACTCTCGATTTTGTACTTAGAAAAAATCCAAATTTTTTTTTTTTTTTTTTCCGTTTTTTTTCTAAGTGTCTGATCGAGAGAAGGAAAAAGAGGTGATTTTTAGCCTCTCTCGATTTTGTACTTAGAAAAAATCCAATTTTTTTTTTTTTTTTTTTCCGTTTTTTTTCTAAGTGTCTGATCGAGAGAAGGAAAAAGAGGTGATTTTTAGCCACTCTCGATTTTGTACTTAGAAAAAATCCAAATTTTTTTTTTTTTTTTTCCGTTTTTTTTCTAAGTGTCTGATCGAGAGAAGGAAAAAGAGGTGATTTTTAGCCACTCTCGATTTTGTACTTAGAAAAAATCCAAATTTTTTTTTTTTTTTTTCCGTTTTTTTTCTAAGTGTCTGATCGAGAGAAGGAAAAAGAGGTGATTTTTAGCCTCTCTCGATTTTGTACTTAGAAAAAATCCAATTTTTTTTTTTTTTTTTTCATTTTTTTTTCTAAGTGTCTGATCGAGAGAAGGAAAAAGAGGTGATTTTTAGCCACTCTCGATTTTGTACTTAGAAAAAATCCAAATTTTTTTTTTTTTTTTTTCCGTTTTTTTTCTAAGTGTCTGATCGAGAAAAGGAAAAAGAGGTGATTTTTAGCCTCTCTCGATTTTGTACTTAGAAAAAATCCAAATTTTTTTTTTTTTTTTTTCCGTTTTTTTTCTAAGTGTCTGATCGAGAGAAGGAAAAAGAGGTGATTTTTAGCCACTCTCGATTTTGTACTTAGAAAAAATCCAATTTTTTTTTTTTTTTTTTCCGTTTTTTTTCTAAGTGTCTGATCGAGAGAAGGAAAAAGAGGTGATTTTTAGCCTCTCTCGATTTTGTACTTAGAAAAAATCCAATTTTTTTTTTTTTTTTTTCCGTTTTTTTCTAAGTGTCTGATCGAGAGAAGGAAAAAGAGGTGATTTTTAGCCACTCTCGATTTTGTACTTAGAAAAAAATCCAAATTTTTTTTTTTTTTTTTTCCGTTTTTTTTCTAAGTGTCTGATCGAGAGAAGGAAAAAGAGGTGATTTTTAGCCACTCTCGATTTTGTACTTAGAAAAAATCCAAATTTTTTTTTTTTTTTTTCCGTTTTTTTTCTAAGTGTCTGATCGAGAGAAGGAAAAAGAGGTGATTTTTAGCCTCTCTCGATTTTGTACTTAGAAAAAATCCAATTTTTTTTTTTTTTTTTTCATTTTTTTTTCTAAGTGTCTGATCGAGAGAAGGAAAAAGAGGTGATTTTTAGCCTCTCTCGATTTTGTACTTAGAAAAAATCCAAATTTTTTTTTTTTTTTTTTCCGTTTTTTTTTCTAAGTGTCTGATCGAGAGAAGGAAAAAGAGGTGATTTTTAGCCACTCTCTCGATTTTGTACTTAGAAAAAATCCAAATTTTTTTTTTTTTTTTTTTCCGTTTTTTTTCTAAGTGTCTGATCGAGAGAAGGAAAAAGAGGTGATTTTTAGCCACCCTCGATTTTGTACTTAGAAAAAATCCAAATTTTTTTTTTTTTTTTTTCCGTTTTTTTTCGAAGTGTCTGATCGAGAAAAGGAAAAAGAGGTGATTTTTAGCCTCTCTCGATTTTGTACTTAGAAAAAATCCAATTTTTTTTTTTTTTTTTTTCCGTTTTTTTTCTAAGTGTCTGATCGAGAGAAGGAAAAAGAGGTGATTTTTAGCCACTGTCGATTTTGTACTTAGAAAAAATCCAATTTTTTTTTTTTTTTTTTTTTCCGTTTTTTTTTCTAAGTGTCTGATCGAGAGAAGGAAAAAGAGGTGATTTTTAGCCTCTCTCGATTTTGTACTTAGAAAAAATCCAAATTTTTTTTTTTTTTTTTTCATTTTTTTTTCTAAGTGTCTGATCGAGAAAAGGAAAAAGAGGTGATTTTTAGCCTCTCTCGATTTTGTACTTAGAAAAAATCCAATTTTTTTTTTTTTTTTTTTCCGTTTTTTTTCTAAGTGTCTGATCGAGAAAAGGAAAAAGAGGTGATTTTTAGCCTCTCTCGATTTTGTACTTAGAAAAAATCCAAATTTTTTTTTTTTTTTTTCCGTTTTTTTTCTAAGTGTCTGATCGAGAGAAGGAAAAAGAGGTGATTTTTAGCCACTCTCGATTTTGTACTTAAAAAAAATCCAAATTTTTTTTTTTTTTTTTTCCGTTTTTTTTCTAAGTGTCTGATCGAGAGAAGGAAAAAGAGGTGATTTTTAGCCTCTCTCGATTTTGTACTTAGAAAAAATCCAAATTTTTTTTTTTTTTTTTTCCGTTTTTTTTCTAAGTGTCTGATCGAGAGAAGGAAAAAGAGGTGATTTTTAGCCACTCTCGATTTTGTACTTAGAAAAAATCCAAATTTTTTTTTTTTTTTTCCGTTTTTTTTCTAAGTGTCTGATCGAGAGAAGGAAAAAGAGGTGATTTTTAGCCTCTCTCGATTTTGTACTTAGAAAAAATCCAATTTTTTTTTTTTTTTTTTTCCGTTTTTTTTTCTAAGTGTCTGATCGAGAGAAGGAAAAAGAGGTGATTTTTAGCCTCTCTCGATTTTGTACTTAGAAAAAATCCAATTTTTTTTTTTTTTTTTTTCCGTTTTTTTTCTAAGTGTCTGATCGAGAGAAGGAAAAAGAGGTGATTTTTAGCCACTCTCGATTTTGTACTTAGAAAAAATCCAAATTTTTTTTTTTTTTTCCGTTTTTTTTCTAAGTGTCTGATCGAGAGAAGGAAAAAGAGGTGATTTTTAGCCTCTCTCGATTTTGTACTTAGAAAAAAGTCCAAATTTTTTTTTTTTTTTTTTCCGTTTTTTTTCTAAGTGTCTGATCGAGAGAAGGAAAAAGAGGTGATTTTTAGCCACTCTCGATTTTGTACTTAGAAAAAATCCAAATTTTTTTTTTTTTTTTTCCGTTTTTTTTCTAAGTGTCTTATCGAGAGAAGGAAAAAGAGGTGATTTTTAGCCTCTCTCGATTTTGTACTTAGAAAAAATTCCAATTTTTTTTTTTTTTTTTTCATTTTTTTTTCTAAGTGTCTGATCGAGAGAAGGAAAAAGAGGTGATTTTTAGCCACTCTCGATTTTGTACTTAGAAAAAATCCAAATTTTTTTTTTTTTTTTTTCCGTTTTTTTTCTAAGTGTCTGATCGAGAGAAGGAAAAAGAGGTGATTTTTAGCCTCTCTCGATTTTGTACTTAGAAAAAATCCAATTTTTTTTTTTTTTTTTTTCCGTTTTTTTTCTAAGTGTCTGATCGAGAGAAGGAAAAAGAGGTGATTTTTAGCCACTCTCGATTTTGTACTTAGAAAAAATCCAAATTTTTTTTTTTTTTTTTCCGTTTTTTTTCTAAGTGTCTGATCGAGAGAAGGAAAAAGAGGTGATTTTTAGCCACTCTCGATTTTGTACTTAGAAAAAATCCAAATTTTTTTTTTTTTTTTTTCCGTTTTTTTTCTAAGTGTCTGATCGAGAGAAGGAAAAAGAGGTGATTTTTAGCCTCTCTCGATTTTGTACTTAGAAAAAATCCAATTTTTTTTTTTTTTTTTCATTTTTTTTTTCTAAGTGTCTGATCGAGAGAAGGAAAAAGAGGTGATTTTTAGCCACTCTCGATTTTGTACTTAGAAAAAATCCAATTTTTTTTTTTTTTTTTTCCGTTTTTTTTCTAAGTGTCTGATCGAGAAAAGGAAAAAGAGGTGATTTTTAGCCTCTCTCGATTTTGTACTTAGAAAAAATCCAAATTTTTTTTTTTTTTTTTTCCGTTTTTTTTCTAAGTGTCTGATCGAGAGAAGGAAAAAGAGGTGATTTTTAGCCACTCTCGATTTTTGTACTTAGAAAAAATCCAATTTTTTTTTTTTTTTTTTTCCGTTTTTTTTCTAAGTGTCTGATCGAGAGAAGGAAAAAGAGGTGATTTTTAGCCTCTCTCGATTTTGTACTTAGAAAAAATCCAATTTTTTTTTTTTTTTTTCCGTTTTTTTTCTAAGTGTCTGATCGAGAGAAGGAAAAAGAGGTGATTTTTAGCCACTCTCGATTTTGTACTTAGAAAAAAATCCAAATTTTTTTTTTTTTTTTTTCCGTTTTTTTTTTCTAAGTGTCTGATCGAGAGAAGGAAAAAGAGGTGATTTTTAGCCACTCTCGATTTTGTACTTAGAAAAAATCCAAATTTTTTTTTTTTTTTTTCCGTTTTTTTTCTAAGTGTCTGATCGAGAGAAGGAAAAAGAGGTGATTTTTAGCCTCTCTCGATTTTGTACTTAGAAAAAATCCAATTTTTTTTTTTTTTTTTCATTTTTTTTTCTAAGTGTCCTGATCGAGAGAAGGAAAAAGAGGTGATTTTTAGCCTCTCTCGATTTTGTACTTAGAAAAAATCCAAATTTTTTTTTTTTTTTTTTCCGTTTTTTTTCTAAGTGTCTGATCGAGAGAAGGAAAAAGAGGTGATTTTTAGCCACTCTCTCGATTTTGTACTTAGAAAAAATCCAAATTTTTTTTTTTTTTTTTTTCCGTTTTTTTTCTAAGTGTCTGATCGAGAGAAGGAAAAAGAGGTGATTTTTAGCCACCCTCGATTTTGTACTTAGAAAAAATCCAAATTTTTTTTTTTTTTTTTTTCCGTTTTTTTTTCGAAGTGTCTGATCGAGAAAAGGAAAAAGAGGTGATTTTTAGCCTCTCTCGATTTTGTACTTAGAAAAAATCCAAATTTTTTTTTTTTTTTTTTTCCGTTTTTTTTCTAAGTGTCTGATCGAGAGAAGGAAAAAGAGGTGATTTTTAGCCACTGTCGATTTTGTACTTAGAAAAAATCCAATTTTTTTTTTTTTTTTTTTCCGTTTTTTTTTCTAAGTGTCTGATCGAGAGAAGGAAAAAGAGGTGATTTTTAGCCTCTCTCGATTTTGTACTTAGAAAAAATCCAATTTTTTTTTTTTTTTTTTCATTTTTTTTTCTAAGTGTCTGATCGAGAAAAGGAAAAAGAGGTGATTTTTAGCCTCTCTCGATTTTGTACTTAGAAAAAATCCAATTTTTTTTTTTTTTTTTTTCCGTTTTTTTTCTAAGTGTCTGATCGAGAAAAGGAAAAAGAGGTGATTTTTAGCCTCTCTCGATTTTGTACTTAGAAAAAATCCAAATTTTTTTTTTTTTTTTTCCGTTTTTTTTCTAAGTGTCTGATCGAGAGAAGGAAAAAGAGGTGATTTTTAGCCACTCTCGATTTTGTACTTAAAAAAAATCCAAATTTTTTTTTTTTTTTTTTCCGTTTTTTTTTCTAAGTGTCTGATCGAGAGAAGGAAAAAGAGGTGATTTTTAGCCTCTCTCGATTTTGTACTTAGAAAAAATCCAAATTTTTTTTTTTTTTTTTTCCGTTTTTTTTCTAAGTGTCTGATCGAGAGAAGGAAAAAGAGGTGATTTTTAGCCACTCTCGATTTTGTACTTAGAAAAAATCCAAATTTTTTTTTTTTTTTTTCCGTTTTTTTTTCTAAGTGTCTGATCGAGAGAAGGAAAAAGAGGTGATTTTTAGCCTCTCTCGATTTTGTACTTAGAAAAAAATCCAATTTTTTTTTTTTTTTTTTTTCCGTTTTTTTTCTAAGTGTCTGATCGAGAGAAGGAAAAAGAGGTGATTTTTTAGCCTCTCTCGATTTTGTACTTAGAAAAAATCCAAATTTTTTTTTTTTTTTTTTTCCGTTTTTTTTCTAAGTGTCTGATCGAGAGAAGGAAAAAGAGGTGATTTTTAGCCACTCTCGATTTTGTACTAAGAAAAAATCAAATTTTTTTTTTTTTTTTTTTTCCGTTTTTTTTCTAAGTGTCTGATCGAGAGAAGGAAAAAGAGGTGATTTTTAGCCTCTCTCGATTTTGTACTTAGAAAAAATCCAATTTTTTTTTTTTTTTTTCATTTTTTTTTCTAAGTGTCTGATCGAGAAAAGGAAAAAGAGGTGATTTTTAGCCTCTCTCGATTTTGTACTTAGAAAAAATCCAAATTTTTTTTTTTTTTTTTTCCGTTTTTTTTCTAAGTGTCTGTTCGAGAAAAGGAAAAAGAGGTGATTTTTAGCCTCTCTCGATTTTGTACTTAGAAAAAATCCAAATTTTATTTTTTTTTTTTTCCGTTTTTTTTTCTAAGTGTCTGATCGAGAGAAGGAAAAAGAGGTGATTTTTAGCCTCTCTCGATTTTGTACTTAGAAAAAATCCAATTTTTTTTTTTTTTTTTTTCATTTCTTTTTCTAAGTGTCTGATCGAGAGAAGGAAAAAGAGGTGATTTTTAGCCACTCTCGATTTTGTACTTAGAAAAAATCCAAATTTTTTTTTTTTTTTTTTCCGTTTTTTTTCTAAGTGTCTGATCGAGAGAAGGAAAAAGAGGTGATTTTTAGCCTCTCTCGATTTTGTACTTAGAAAAAATCCAATTTTTTTTTTTTTTTTTCCGTTTTTTTTCTAAGTGTTTTGATCGAGAGAAGGAAAAAGAGGTGATTTTTAGCCACTCTCGATTTTGTACTTAGAAAAAATCCAAATTTTTTTTTTTTTTTTTTCCGTTTTTTTTTCTAAGTGTCTGATCGAGAGAAGGAAAAAGAGGTGATTTTTAGCCTCTCTCGATTTTGTACTTAGAAAAAATCCAATTTTTTTTTTTTTTTTTTTTCCGTTTTTTTTCTAAGTGTCTGATCGAGAGAAGGAAAAAGAGGTGATTTTTAGCCACTCTCGATTTTGTACTTAGAAAAAATCCAAATTTTTTTTTTTTTTTTCCGTTTTTTTTTCTAAGTGTCTGATCGAGAGAAGGAAAAAGAGGTGATTTTTAGCCTCTCTCGATTTTGTACTTAGAAAAAAGTCCAAATTTTTTTTTTTTTTTTTCCGTTTTTTTTCTAAGTGTCTGATCGAGAGAAGGAAAAAGAGGTGATTTTTAGCCACTCTCGATTTTGTACTTAGAAAAAATCCAAATTTTTTTTTTTTTTTTTCCGTTTTTTTTCTAAGTGTCTTATCGAGAGAAGGAAAAAGAGGTGATTTTTAGCCTCTCTCGATTTTGTACTTAGAAAAAATCCAATTTTTTTTTTTTTTTTTTCATTTTTTTTTCTAAGTGTCTGATCGAGAGAAGGAAAAAGAGGTGATTTTTAGCCACTCTCGATTTTGTACTTAGAAAAAATCCAAATTTTTTTTTTTTTTTTTCCGTTTTTTTTCTAAGTGTCTGATCGAGAGAAGGAAAAAGAGGTGATTTTTAGCCACTCTCGATTTTGTACTTAGAAAAAATCCAAATTTTTTTTTTTTTTTTTCCGTTTTTTTTCTAAGTGTCTGATCGAGAGAAGGAAAAAGAGGTGATTTTTAGCCTCTCTCGATTTTGTACTTAGAAAAAATCCAATTTTTTTTTTTTTTTTTCATTTTTTTTTCTAAGTGTCTGATCGAGAGAAGGAAAAAGAGGTGATTTTTAGCCACTCTCGATTTTGTACTTAGAAAAAATCCAAATTTTTTTTTTTTTTTTTTTTCCGTTTTTTTTCTAAGTGTCTGATCGAGAAAGGAAAAAGAGGTGATTTTTAGCCTCTCTCGATTTTGTACTTAGAAAAAATCCAAATTTTTTTTTTTTTTTTTTTCCGTTTTTTTTTCTAAGTGTCTGATCGAGAGAAGGAAAAAGAGGTGATTTTTAGCCACTCTCGATTTTGTACTTAGAAAAAAATCCCAATT